>NC_083765.1:13274067-13306567 GCF_963514075.1 Conger conger
AGCAGTTTAACATCCCGTGCTTTAAAGCTTAAGGATGAGGCAAGGCTGAGCAATTAAAACGGAGAAAGACGGATTCTGTTTGAGTGGGCGGGGCCCACAGGTCCCAGAGCGCTAATGTTAGCATTAACGTTAGCCCACAGGTCCCAGAGCGCTAACGTTAGCATTAACTCGCTCACGCTCCTTTATCCAACTGCGCTTTAAAACTAACTAAAATTTCAATAAACAGATTAGTTCAATGATATTAACACAGCCCAGATTAAAAACTGAAATTACCTTTCCTTCTCTTAAAGTGTTTTAGTCTCGTAATGAGACAAAATTTTTTCTTTCAAGTAGAAAATATGAGCTTGTTTTAATTTATTGTTTGAGTCAAACGATCTCACCTCAATGGCAGTACTTCTTGTTGTATTTAGCAAAAAATATAAATAGTCATAGAGTAATACAAAATACGATGGCAAATACACTTTCAGTCAAAATATAAGACAAAAAACTGTCTCAGATGTGAGACTGATGTTTGAGAATGTGGTGTAATTTTGGCAATGTGCCACTGCTGAGGTAAAGCCTTCAGGTCACCTATCGGTTTGGATATGAATGTACCGGTCCTGGGAAAGTCCTGTGACCCCCAGCCCCCAAACCTACTGGTTTGGATATGAGTGTACCATTCCTGGGACAGTCCAGTGACCCCCAACCCCCAAACCTACTGGTTTGGATATGAATGTACCGCTCCTGGGACAGTCCTGTGACCCCCACCCCCTAAACCCACTGGTTTGGATATGAGTGTACCAGTCCTGGGACAGTCCAGTGACCCCCAACCCCCAAACCTACTGGTTTGGATATGAATGTAGCGGTCCTGGGACAGTCCAGTGACCACCTGCCCCCGCCCCCTCCACCCGGCTTCTTCAGGCCCAGAATGAGGGCTAATGAAGAGGGGCAGGCAGTCAGACGCTGAAAATGGCTTAAACATGTTTTCTCCTGTGAGTTTGTGCACTGGGAGCGATCTGTCAGGGAAGCATTGAGTGAAATTACTCACCGGTACAGGAATGGCGAGTGACAGCCGTGTGTGTGTGTGTGTGTGTGTGTGTGTGTATGTGTGCATGCACGCGCGTGTGTGTGTGTGCATGCAGGCGTGTGTGTATGTGTGTGTGTGTGTGTGCATGCGCGCGCGTGTGTGTGTGTGTGTGTGTGTGTGTGTGTGTATGTGTGCATGCACGCGCGTGTGTGTGTGTGCATGCAGGCGTGTGTGTATGTGTGTGTGTGTGTGTGTGTGCATGCACGCGCGCGTGTGTGTGTGTGTGTGTGTGTGCACGCACGCGCGTGTGTATGTGTGTGTGAGTGTGCGCGCTGCCTGCCGCCTTATTGACAAGCAAATTACACTTTCTAACATTCAAACAGTCCCTGCCCCTGCCCCCACCTCCTCTGATCAGGCCAAACCTTTTCTCATTCCTTTTAAAAATACATTTAAAAAAGGGGGGAGCGGGTGCATTGGAGCCCTGACTGTTATGACAGTGGAAATTGTTAAGCGCGCGTCTCTGACATTAAGACTGGCGTAAGCAGCCAGCTCCGGGCTGCCTGACTGCACACATTACCTCTGTCCTGCCGCGGGAATTAATTCCTCCGATAAGATGATTTTTTTTAAGGTTCATATATTTCACAATCTAAACAGAATAAATTGGTTAAAATGATAAGCTGGCCGAGGCCGCTGACAGGCAGAGATATTTTAATTACAGGAGATGGGGAGGCAGCTGGCGTCTGGCCGCGCGGGTTAGGTGCAGGACGCAGCGCCCCCTGCAGGTACCTGGCCCCGTAGCCGTTAGCGCCGCGGCTGCTAGCCCGGGTCACGCTGGAAGCACTTATCTTTAATTAAAGCGCAGACGCTCCCGGTGAATCATGACCGGCGACGTGGCGGAAAACCGGACTGAGAAACATCTCCGCTCGACGCCAGAGCCCGGCGTAGGATCCGCGGGAGGAAGTCACGCTCGTGCCGAGACCAGCAGCAGAGACCCATTCCTCACTTTTCCTCTCGGAAGGCCGGATAGAGAGAGCGGTAGTGCCACTACGCTACGCTACGCTAACTTCCGGACAAAGCCAGCGCTCGTCTGTCCACAACATAACAGACTCCGCCGAGTTCATTCCCTCTGTCGTCGTTCTTTTTTCATCCCAACCCGATTCTCGTCTCTTCCCTTTTTGTCCTCAGAAGCCCCTCTTCTTGATGTCTGTGAAGCAGAAGAAACACTCCCGTCTTCCCTACGCTGGACGCTCTGCGCAGCGGCTAATACGCAGAAGAACGCAGAGCTTTGAACGGCTCTGCTCCTGCCTCCACATCGCCGCACGACTCCCTCCAGCGCCTGGCCTGAGCTCCGCCCCGCCGGGGCCAGGGCCGGCGCGTGAGTCGCCCGTGTCGCCCGGGGGAAAGGGCATGTTTGCCCTGATGTGGGAGTATCCACACAGAGCAAATCAGCCAGTCACACAGCGCTGAGGGCTGTGTGTGTGTGTGTATGCGTGTGTGTGTGTGTGTGTGTGTAGGGGGGGGCGGGGGTGCACCTTTGCTTGTTTACTGTGTTCTCTAAAGGTCAGCCAAGGCATGGTCCTGTAGGCCCGGTTTCAGCCTGTTCCCAGGGCTGGATACATTAACAGAATTAATGGTGGGAGCCCCCCCATCAGCCTTCAGATATACGACCATCTCAGCCTCCATCTGCCCCGCCGCACCGCTAAAAATAGAGCTGCCCCCAGCCCCCTTGTCCACAGTACCGCCGGCCCACGCACCTCGCCCTGGGCTCCCGTGGCCCCGTGGCCCCCGCTCCGGGGCCGGACTGGGCCAGGGGTCCTGAGGAAGGGGCGCCCCCCGGCAGAGCGTACCTGTTGGGACGTTGGACGCCCCGTTCCCCTCCTCCCCCCCGCCTCACGGCTGCGTGATGGAGGAGGATCCATCCCGCCACAGCTGCCGGCATTGTCAGGACTTGCCAAGGCTCATTAATGCTGAGAGCGATAAGCTCCGAAGGACAAATTGAGCGCGCGTACGGGAGAGGAGGAAAAGTTGCAGCGCACCCAAACCCCGCCCTCCCCCGCCGCCCGCCGCCCCGCCCCCTCCTCCCCTGCCCCTGACTCCGGGTCTTTGTTCCAAGCGGTCCGGACGACCGCGAGGCGCAATGCCTGACCGCTATCGCTCGCTTATCGCCGCTGTTGACAAGATAACGCGGCCTTTCCAGGCAGGCTCAGAAGACGCTCTCGCTCTCTCTCTCTCTCTCTCTCTCTGTGTCGCTTCAAAGCGCTGGTGGTGAAGAGCGGCCCCTTACGTCTGGGGTTCTCATTCGCGTCGTTTCAGAGAGACTGAAAGATTGATGATGACACGGTTTGAGCCGCGCGGCTCTGTGTGGGCCCGCTGGGCCGGGATGAGAGCTCCGCAGGTCCGAGGACGCCGGAGCAGAGACAGCGGGCTAATTCTGCGCCGCGCATTTGCGCTTGTTATGTAAATACGCCGGGGCGAAGGTGGCAGGGGAATACATGTCCCTAATTTGGAAACAGAGACTGTGCGCAGGCCTTCAGAGGGTCTCACAAACAGGGGTAATAACGGAAAAGAGATGATGGTCCTTATTAAACTGCACATGGCTGTGGCGGCAGAGGACAGCCGTTCTCCACCGAGGGCCGGGGTACAGTGCGCCAACGCACAGTACACTTCACTGTAAAGCCCTTTCTGACTGAAGCAAAACACACTTTTCAATCTATTCTTCTTATATTCTTCTTCATTATTTCTTCCCAGTCTCTGTATACACTGCAAAAAAAGTGTTTTAGCCTTGTAATGAGACTTTCTTTCTTCCGTTTTTTTGTCGAAAATTCAAGTAGGAAATATTACCTTTCTTTAAAAGTTTTCTTACAATATTGGCAAATCTCGAAATGAGAAAAATGACGTAACATCCCTGTTTTTTTTCTGCCTTATTTATCGCAGCAATATAATAAACTGGTAATAAAAAGTGATAGAAATAGGATAAGCTTTGTTAACATTGACGTATTGTTCGGTTTTTGCAGCGCATACGCATAAGCCTATGCACATAAGCGCTGTGTAAACCCTGAAGAGCGCAGTGCGCACACACACGCAGCGACGCGGCGTAAAACAGAGACGGAGGCGGCAGGGGAAGAGGACCTACCGCGCGTCAGATTAAACAGAAGGAGAAGCAGAAACTATGATGATTTTTATTGGCGGCGGCTCTGATTATTATCATCGGAGGAGCGGGGGGGCGCTACGCTAGCGCGCGCGGGCCGTAGCCGAGCCGTTTAGCGCGCAGCCCTGTATTTAGCATACAGCTGGCTGGGGCTTGGCCGGCGGCCCGGCTCTCTTTGTTCTGCGCACATACCTGGAGCTGGAGAGGGCTGAGGCCTGACGCTGCCGCAGCTGCCATTGTGGATGGAATGAACTGCACCGGGTAGTTATCACCTGTCGGGGGGGAGAGAACAATACGCACAGGTTCAGACAATGAGCGGCCTCACGGCAGCCAGGCAAGTGGCAGCACGGTCCGCACCCCCCCCACACACACCCCCGCACCCCCCCCACCCCGGGCTCCCGGCCTACACATCTGCACCAACAAAAGGCTCAGCTGGGCGGACTCTTCACTGAATTACTCAGGAACGTAGCCCTCTCTGTATTTCTGTCTATCCCTGCACCCTCTCTTTCTCTCTCTTCTTTCTCTCGTTCTCTTCCCCTCTCTCTCTTTCCTTCTTTCTCTCTCTCCCTCCCTCTCTGCAAGGGCCACGACGGGCGGAGAATAGGCCAGCGGACCTGGCTCTCTTTAACGCTGTATTGGTGTGATTATTTGCTGTTCTTGGGAAGGAAGTGTCATGACCTCCCAGGCACTTATATTTAGCAGGAGCGAGGCGCTGCTTTAATTCAACATGATGGTGCAACAGAGGGAGAACCATGTTAAAAACAGCTCAGGATGAGTGCATTATTTCTGTGGATATTATTTGGGGCTTTTGTTAATTACATTTATGCGTACATTTTTACCCTGCGTGACTAAATGTTATATTTTCTCTGAAACATTCCTGCAGCTGAATTCACACAGGGACAGACAAAGAGACAAAGGTGTGGTTTCAATCCACAGTAACTGAACTCAAATCGGAGGGACAGATTGAGACAAGCACACTGCTTTGTTTGTTTCTTACACAGCTTAAGATTTACTGTCATGGAGTGAGAGGAACAAAAAGAAAACATTTTCAGCTTTCAGCATGTTTCTCCTGAGTACTACAATATAACGCTCTGGGAAAATATCCTTAGCTTTATACACAACTTATGATTTCAGCCTATATGAAGCCTTTTGACAGCCCTTCATAATTTTGCTCAGGCTCTTTGTAAAGCTAGGTGTATGCATGCTGATATTGCCCTGTGTCCTAAAACCTTAACTTATGTATTATTTTACAGCCTGTGAGCACTCTCTATGGACCCAGCAACCCCCTTCCCAGACATGGGAGGACATTAAACATGTTTGTTACACTGCTATTGGGCATTACTCTATATGATCAATCAAAGTGTTGAGTTGAGTGAAGAGAAGGACTGGCTAGACAGACAGTGGTGAGTGTGTGACTCAGAGCTGACCTGAGGTCAGTGGGTCTGGCTCTGGCATCAGCCCTGAACACAGCCTGTGTTTGGTAGGTGCTGACCCCAGTTCAGATCCCACTTCTGCCTGGTGCTTCTTCTCTGCTACATATGGGGCCATTAATGCAGGGGCATGGGGGTAAAGATGTGTCTGCCGTCTTCCCTCCCCTCCCTCCCCTCTCTCCCTCTCTCTCTCTCTCTCTCCCTCACAATTGCGAACAGCACAGCACGCGGTGACAGAGCTGAGAAACCCCATCCCTGTTTGATGTGGCGGGGGAATAAATTGTGCGATTGAGCAGGATTGCAAACGGAGCCGGGGGAAGGGTGGAGTGGCGGTCGCTACTGGAAGCCATTACGGCTCAAACACTGCAGCTCCTGTGCTGGGCCGGCCTGCTCCTCCTGCTCTCCCTCTCCCTCTCCCTCTCTCCCTCTCTCTGCCAGGGCCGCAGGAGTAAGTGATTTTCCCCGTCATTATGAGGCTGGGGGCTGGGTTATGTGAGACCGGGGGTGGGACGGAAGCCAAACGAGGACACTAGCCTGGGACAGGGGACCGGGGGGAGGTGGGACAGGGGACTGGGGGGAGCCATGGGATTGGAGAGCGGGGGGAGGTGGGATTGGGGAGCGGGCCTATTTTCGGGAGCTGGATCTGATGACAAAATGTTGAGGTGTGGATGGGTGGGGTCCATGTCCCAGCACTCTGTATCACTCCTGAGGGGTGAGTGTTTCACCCTTATATGTCCCAGGGGGGGCAATGCATGGGAATAGAGTTGCACAGAAAAATGCTTACATGTCTACACTGCGTGTGTGTGTGTGTGTGTGTGTGTGTGTGTGTGTGTGTGTGTGAGTGTATGTATATGTGTATGTGTATGTGCGTGTGTGTGTGTGCGTGTTTATGTGTGTGTATGTGTGTCCGTGTGTGAGTGAGTGTATGTGTATGTGTATGTGTGTGTGCATGTGCATGTGTGTGTGCATGTGTGTGTGTGGGTGTGTGTGTGTGTGTGTGTGTTTATGTGACAGGGTCTTCAGCATCCTCTCCAACCTCACAGAACCTTAAAGTTCAGTTCAGAGGATCCTCAGTTGTATGAGTGAGAGTGTATGAGCACAGCCCCCTTCAGACAGGAGTGAACGGGTGGTTCTCACCTGTCGCGGGGAGAGAACAATGCGTGCAGGTTCAGACAGCCCTAGCTGCTCCCCAGCCCCGTCCCTGAGCGTGCCAGCAGAGCCGGCCTACTGAATAAAGTGAGCGGCACTTTCCCTACAATAACAGCAGCATCCTTTATGCCCCCTCAGCCAGATGTCACGCTGTAAAACAGCGAGTGAGGCCAATTAGACGCAGCCGCCGCGCGTCGTGTCAGGCACCCTCATGTCCGCGACGCGGGCCCGGCGTAGGCTCAGGACGCCGCTCCAGCGCTGGAGAGCCCGCACTACACCGTAATGAAAAGGTGCAGGAGAGCCCTGAAGAACTCGCTAACATGTGCTCACTTCTCCCCGCACTCTCCACCGTTAAGACTCAGAACGCCCCCCGGCACGCCGCTTTAATATTCCGTCAGTTACGAGACTCCTTGTGAAGAAATAGTCAGAGAAAAAGTTAATTAAGTTAACCGATGAAACTTTTCTAAACTTTATTTCAGGTGAATCCACCTGAACTGGAATGAAAGCGGCTGAGGATTGCTGGAATACGGAGGTGAATAGCTGCCTTTCGAGAAGCGCAGATGGGCCTCTCTGATAGGCCGCTGAGATGTTCAGGGCCAGGGAGAGTGGTGAATGCGCGGTGGGCGCTACAGAAAGCCCATGGTGCATTGTGGTCCGGTTTCTACAGGAGCGGAGAAGGCTGGAGTGCCGTTCGCCGTCTCTGATTCCAGTGACCGCCGTCTCTCTCTCTGTCTCCTGAAAGGACGAGGGATGCACTCTTCCCCCTCTCCTCACACTGGTGTGTGCTTTTCAGGCACGGTCTGGCTGGCAGGCATTGTGTCAGTAGGCCGACACCTTCAGCACTGAGCTCAGGGTTCTACAGTGCTGCCATTTTAGGAGAACGTCTACTAATTGGGATGCATTCACATGCGCCTACATTTTTCAGCTTATGGGTACACGTGCTCCTGGGAAAAAATGTTAGCTTCGAGCCCTGACCAGGCTACTGACTGGAGTCCTCACTTGCTTGTCTTGATGAGAATAAACGCAATTTACCAGGGGGGGGTTAGAGATAGGGAGGAAAAGGGAGAATCTTCGCTGGGATTGTGCGAGGATTCGTTCTTCCTCATGAGCCCACGCAGGAGTCTCTACCTCACGAGTTCATCTTCAGCTCTGTTAAACATAAACTAAACGGTTTCCATGTCAAACATATTAAAAAATTAAACCAGCAAGAGGGTGCCTTCTGGCATTTCTCATGCGTCTGTCAGGCCTGGGGCCTGGCGGCGTGCGGTTCACCTGCAGGTGCACCACACCCAGACACGTCTACTTTCATCCCTCCCAGCGCTCGGAGTGCGTGCACAAGCGCAGCACTTCTGCGATTCCACTCTGACTGAATCTGAGAACAAACACATTTTTTCAAAGGGCATTTTTCGAAATACTTGTCTGCCACGAACCTCTCTCAATCACCCTCTCTCTCGCTCTGCCTCTCTCTTTCGCTCTCCCTCGCTCTCTCTCTCACGGACAGATGTCTCATTTCGCCTTTCTCCTTTTCTACTGATCTGTCTCTTGTCATTTCCCAGAGGTCTTATTGATGTTTCTGATAGGAGGGAAGATCTCTGTGTGGGCACTTTCTTTAGTTTTACAGATGCTGGGAGTCAATGTGTCAAAGAGGGAAAAAAACCGGGAGGGCAGGCACTATTTTCCTCTGCGCGGGCCTCCCTTGGGGAAGGAATCTGCTTCAGTTTTTTTTTAATTACAGAAGGTGAAAAAAGCCAGCTCTCTTTCAATTCTCTGAACAATAAGGGGAGGAGATGTGGGCTCGGGGTGACTGGTCTGGCAGGCAGTCAGTCGACAAGCTGTAGCAGTTTTTTTTCCCCAGATTTGTTTTTTGGAGGGAGGTGGAGAGGAATGCTCGCGTGAGGAGAGGCTCACCTTCCCAGCTACACAAAAGGAGGCGAGGGGTGAAGGGGGTTGGGGGGGGGGGGGGGCGGCGTGCCAGGACAGGTACGGGGACCTGCGCCTGGGGGGGAAGCTACGCTCTTCATCCCTGGTGCCTGAGCGCACCTCCTCCTCCTCCTGCACACTTACACAACCCCCGCCAACATCTGTAATTGCACAGTTTTGTTTGAGTGGCTGTTGGGAGCGCTGCTGTTTGCTGATGTATAAATTAGGCGTGCCGTATCCTTTCACGTCTTGTCAGTCCATCAGGATGTTATTGTGTGAGCCGCGAGGCTGCAGGGGACCCAGCGCTATTAGCCGCGGCTGCCCCCCCCCCCCCTCCCCCCCCCCTGCCCCCCCCCCCCCCCCCCACGCTCTCAGTAACAGACAGCTTTACCGCGCACGGGCGACAAACACCTAATGTATTCACCGCTCCTCGCTCAAAAACCAGGGATAAAATGGGAATGGGAACAGAAAGAGAAAAAAAATTATAACCCACACACACACTTGTGGCGTCGGGATATCAAATATTTTTCAGAAATAAATGAGCGCTCAGCGGCCCGGCAGTAGCGACGCGAGCTAGCGCTCGCGTGAGGCGCGGAGGGCTTTGAGGAAGCACACGGCTCTCTGGGAGTCAGCACACAGCATGTAGTGGTCACAGAAAAGTGATGGTCCGCAGGGTGTGGATGCAGATGGAGGAGACTGAATGTACCGGCGCTACAGTACAGACTACAGTGCAATGTCTGGAGTCAGAGTCTAGTCAGAATAAAAGCAAACGATAATACTGTCACAAGCGTGTGCGTGTGTGTGTGTGTGTGTGTGTGTGTGTGCGTGTGCGTGTGTGTGTGTGTGTGTGTGCGTGTGTGTGTGCGTGTGCGTGTGTGCGTGTGCGTGTGCGTGTGCGTGTGCGTGTTTGTGAGAGAGTGCGCACTACTGTGATTCATATTCTGAAATTTACATTTCCTACTTTTAAAGACGCAATTCTAGCATTCCAGATATGACAAAATATAAAATATCCATAATTTTGGGGAAACACAGAGCAAGACATAGCCTAAGGGACAGCAAATAGCATCCTACTCAGAGAATGAAACAATTATGATTATTATGAGCTCTCAATCATTTTACACATAAGTGTCTCTTGTGTCATCATTGTCGGTATTGTTGAATTACATTTTATGTAAACAATAGCTTCTGCAAAATTAAACCTACAGAGGGAGGGAGGGAAACATACATAGAGGAGGGAAAGATTAGAAGAGAGAGAAAGAGATGGAGGGGAAAAGTGAAATACAGAGAAAGGGGGAGGGATAGAGAGGGAAAGAGGAGGAAAGATGGCGAGACGGAGAGGAGATGGGGTAAGGGAGAGGAAGAGGCAGAGGCAGTGAGGGCATGAAGGAGGGAGTGAGAGTGATAGTGTGAGAGAGAGAGAAGATGAGAGTGCAGTGAGACAGAGGGAGAGTGAATGAGAGACAGACTGAAGACAGTGATTAAGACAGTAAGAGCAAGAGAGGGGGAGTGTGACGGTGACAGAGAGAAAGAGAGAGAGAGAGTCATAGAGTGATTGTGACAGTGACAGAGAGAAAGAGAGAGAGAGTCATAGAGAGAGTGATTGTGAGAGTGCTGAGTGAGTAAGAGAGTGAAAGAGAAAGTTAGAGTGATAGTGATAGAGAAAGAGTGGGAGTGATAGAGTGATATAGAGAGTGATAGAGAGAAAAATAGAGTGAGAGTTATAGAGTGATAGAAGAGAGATAGAGAGAGTGATAAAAGAGATACAGAGGCAGGAGAGAGAGATAGAGTGTGAAGATGATAGAGTAAGAAAGAGTGAGTGATAGAGATTGAGTGGTAGCGAGTGATAAAGAGTGATAGTGAGAAAGATAGAGTGAGAGTTATAGAGTGATAGAAGATAGAATGATAAAAGAGATACAGTGGCAGGAGTGAGAGAGATAGTGTGAAAATGATAGGAGAGAATGATAGAGTGAGAGTGATAGAGAGGTAGAGAGAGAGAGAGAGAGAGAGAGAGTACCTGGCTTGTACGTGATTCCCGGGGGGAAGAGGAAGCCCTGCTGTGCCGCAGCAGCAGCTGCCAGAGTGCGCTGGTCGTGTGGAAAGATGGGGATCATGAGCGGAGGCATGTGACCTTGGACCTGCGAGCACAAAGAGAGCACAGATCACATGGCCGCCAAATGCGTCCTGACAGGTGCGTCTGCAGAGTGGCGGTCCACAAAGCCCCTCCCCCCCGCCCCCTGCCAAATCCCAGCCAGCTTCGCATCATCACTTCAAAGAGCCGGCCTCTCATTGTCCTGCCCCGTGTGTCAAAGGTGTGGGGCAGGATAAGGGGGCATTATACTCATGTTCCTGGACTGGGGGAGGGAGCAGAATGCACTTTGCCTGCTTTGCACTGCAGAACAGGAAGGTGAAGCGCATAGTGAGTCATTCAGATAAGACTCGCACACAGCCTTACATCAACAACCATTGTGATGAAAGACTACACTTACCATGACGCTCTCCTCAATCTCAAAATGTTTTACAGTTATGGGAAATGTAGTTCATCTCACCCACATCCAACGTGCACACATCCTCACGCACTCACATCCTGTACATTATCACACAACTTCAAATACTCTTTTGTTATCAATGCTTAATAAAGCATGCATAAATGCATTATATAATACATGGTTATTGTTAATAAATTGAATAAAACCCCAGGATGTATTTACAGTGACTGAGGGGCCCCTGGCTGTCCCTGATAATTCACTGAAGATGAGCTCATGCGTGAAGCGCCCCCTCACACGGACTCAACACGCTCCGTATGCCCGTGTTGGGGTGGGGAGCAGGGCTGGCTCTAGCTGTCGCAGACCTCTTCCTGTCCCCACCTGACGAGACGCAGGGCTTCACCCCCGCGCCCCGGCGAGGGTCAACCTGCCCACCTCCCGCCCCCCCCCCCCCCCCTCAGGGGACCCCCGCTGGGAAACAGGGTTAATTAAGGTCACCCTTCCACAAATAAACACCTTACAGTTTGCTTCTCTCATTTAGACCTCATTTAGACCTCAAAAAAACTGTCTGGCAATAAAAAAACGGACGTAGCGCAATTAGCGGCTTGGTTTGCAGGCCTGAACGCTGCCCGTCACAAGCGGCCATTTCCCACCATCACCGTGGAGATGAGTTACGCTCTTTATTCTCCCTACTGCTCTCTCTTTCTGTCTCTCTCTCTGTCTCTCTGTCTGTCTCTCTCTCTGCCTGTCTCTGTCTCTCTCTCTGTCTCTCTGTCTCTCTCTCGGTCTCTCTCTCTCTCCCTCACTCTCTCTGTCCACAGATCCCCATAC
Organism: Conger conger; assembly: GCF_963514075.1. Lineage (NCBI taxonomy): Eukaryota > Metazoa > Chordata > Actinopteri > Anguilliformes > Congridae > Conger > Conger conger. The sequence goes on from NC_083765.1 coordinate 13,286,035, forward strand.
ACACGCAGTGCAGCTCAAAGCTAGGGCCTCTGCCATTGACTGCTGGCTGAGAGAGGTGTCAGGTTCAGACACACCCTTCTCGACACACTGAAAATTATTTCCAATTTGTTTTTGCTTTTCTTTGCCATTTTAATTTCTCATTTCACTTTGCTCTTCATGAACAATCTGTGAAGTCCAACTCTGTGAAGTCCATAATTTACACTAAGAAGTATTATTGATATTATTGATGTGTGTTCTAGCATTCTATTTTACTGTGTAAATAAGTGTTTTTAATATTTATTTATTCTTAGCATTATTTCTCCATTTCATCTCTTATTCATATTTTGTACTATGTGGCTGAGGGAGATGCTTAACTTTTTCGTTGTTTTATACAATAACAATAAAGATACTTGACTTGACTTGACGGTTTCCTTTGGAGAATTCAGCCGTGTTCACCACTTTATACAGATAAGATATACAAAATGGCAGCTGCATTTAAAATATTGCCTCATATATTGCCAACCAGAAAATCTCACACTTTACAAACATTTTTAAAACTAAGCACTGTTAAACAATAACGTGTGAATTTATTGAATCTTCAGACATAACATGAAAAAGAAATGCTGGCAGGCTGGTATTTCATGCTCAGTTGATATAAATAAACATGTTGTATTCATATCACATTGATGTTATCCAATTATCACACTGTGATCAAATAGAAAAGATGAATTATCAACTGACAGAAGAGGAAAATACAGCAGAGAGAGATGCACATGCTAAACAATGCATAAAGCAAGCTCCACAGACGATTAATTCCACATCAACACACGCATTTTCACTGGCAAAGAAACACATTTTGGATAATACCCAGCCATTTACATAAATGGTTGCACTTGAAATTACACCACTGGCCTCAGCAAACAGGAACCCAAACTGCAGAACTGCACCGACTGAACACACGCCTTCCTCGCCCTTCAATGAACTAACGGAGAGAGCGTATCTGTGACCTCACATTATCCCTGTAATGTTCCACTGGCTGTTGTTAAACTCTCAACTGATGGCCTTATCTGCCCCAACCCGATTTGGATGAAATAAAGATCAGCTTCCAGACAATAGGCGTCTCTTTCTCTCTCATTCACTCTCTCTCTCCCTCTTCCTCCATCTCTCATTCCCTCTCTCTCTCACTCAGGACTCTCCAAGCTTTTGGCCATCCCTGAAAGGGTTAACCTCGGGTTAATGTGGCAGTCGGGCGGGAGGCAGATTATTTTAACAGGCAGCATGGACTTCAGGAGCCTGAGAGAGTAAAGCAGAGCAGATGTGAGGGCACCTTCCCCTTCTTCAACTCCCTTCCCCCCTCTTTCCTCCTCCACTCCTCTTCTCCCCTCGCCCCGCTCCTTGTAAAGACGCCACCACATTGTGATGCCACTGCTTGGCTTCTGTCTCAGCAGGGCTAAGTGGCTGATAAGGACACTTGCTTCCAAAAACTTCACTAAAAGCACATGGGCAAACTGGTCTGATGTTCTAAGGGGAAGTCCACCATTGAGGATCTGATGGACAGGTGAGAGACAGGCAGAAGGTCATCTCCCTGTGCCCCCAAACAGCGTACTTTCTTCATTACATGTATCACCACTGCAAATAACCTGCTGTAGCAGCAACGACAGCACACAACCTCAGGCCTTCGGGAGTACTGATTCCATACTAGTATGTTACAGTGTGTTTTTGTGTGTGTGTGTGTTTGAGTTCATGAGTGTGTGTTTGTGTGTGTATGTGCTGGTGTACATGTGTCTTGCGTTTACGTGCATGTGTTTGTGTGTGCGATTGCGTGCGCCGGTGTGTCTGTGTGTTTGTGTGTAAGAGAATGTTGTGAGCCGGACATGGAACCGTAGCTCACATATCTCAGCACTTACAGAATGTTCTCCTACCTTCTACGGGAAATGAATGTATTGAAATCTATTGCGGTGTATGCGTGTGTCAGTGTTTTCTACATTCCTGAACCTAAAACGATCTTTACCAAGAAAAAAAAAAAAGCCGGAGAATCATCAATATCAATATTGGAAACGCAGATGTCAGCACTGAGGTCCGATAACGCTGTTAGAGACCTGCTAATCCAGGGGTCGAGAGGCACAGACGGATCAAACGCGCGGGACCGTCCCAGATGAGATAACCGGGATGCGCGGCAGTGCGGCAAACGGCAGCGCCCTCCCGCTCCCTCCCTCACGCACGCGGGGGGGACGCAAATGGAGACGAACAGGCCTCGGCCGTGCCCAATAGGGTCCCTGTCACCGGCCATGCAGCGGGCTGTCGCTCAGGCGTCCTTTTACGCCGGGCCCCGGGGACATCCCCCGCGGGAACCTGCCCCCAGACTGCAGGTTCATCTTGTGGAAACGTCACTTCACAATCTCACCCACTTTCACTTTTAACAGGAGGGAGCGGAGCTGCCCGCACACGTCCACATACCTTCAGCGCTGATGAGATAACACAATAGAGGGAAGGAGGGGTACAAGTAGAAGAAAAATACAGCCTCTCCCTCCTTTAAGTAAAATACAGAAGGAGGTAAGAGTAACTGCCACATCACACACCTAAAAAAAAGTGCTACCGTATTGGTTTTTATTGTTTTGTGGCATGGAAAGAATTTAAATATACGGTTAATCGTGAGTTTAAGAGGGCCTCCTGCAGTCCGGAGATGTAGAGTAGACAGGGAGGAGGCTGATCGTGGTGGATCCCTGGATCAGAGTGAAGAGCGATACATATGTGTATGTGTGAAGACGTTTCCACGGCATCACTAGCGTGACAGCGTGAAAGCGTGCGTCTCAGATCACACAGTGTGAGCGTGCGTCTCAGATCACACAGTGTGAGAGCGTGCGTCTCAGATCACACAGTGTGAGAGCGTGCGTCTCAGATCACCCCGCGTGCGTCTCAGATCACGGTGTGAGCGTGCGTCTCAGATCACCCGGCATCTCGTTTCAGGAGCAGCGCTCCAGGTCCCCACTTTTCACCTCTCTCCCGCAGACTGGGGGGAAATCTCATTTTAGTGCGGCAGCGACGGCAGGTGCTATTACCGCCGGTAGTGATAGTTCACACTTTGTTCCCTGTTGCACTCCACTGACTCTCATATCAAACGCTCGCCAGAGACTAACCACCCGGTGGAGGGGCGTGCAGGGGGGGGGGGGTTGGGGCAATCTATGAATTGCGAGCGGCCTCAATTCGTACATACGGCTAAAAGCACTGAAATCAAATGACAGTGTCAACCAGGCACTGCTCCTCGTACCTGAAAAGTGAGCTTTCTGGGAATAAACTGAGCGGGGGGGGGGGGGGGGGGGGGAGGTGCGCGGGTGGGTGGGGGGGATTGTGAATGAAATCCCTGTCGGGCTCCACCGTCTGTGCGTTCCTTTGTTCCAGCGAGTTTAATTCATAAAACAATCCCTGAGATCACACATTACTCCCACATCACAAGTCATTCTGCAGTGTTTCTCCTGCACGCATGTAGGGAAGAGCTGCCGTAGGCTGAGCTGCTGTAGCCTGGTTACCAAAGCCAAGCACGGGGGCCCCCCCCCCCGTGCCCCCCTCAGATGACCCCCCAGGACGGAGCTTCATCTCCTCAAACCCAGGGCCCTATCGCCCTACCTCTGCCCAAAATCCCCCTCCTTCTTCTGGTCTGGTCGCGATGGAGGGGGGAACAGGAGGCCACAGACATACAGGTCACTCACAAAGGGTCTTTGTCTGACCGTTGCTTTGTCCAACCCCCCCCCCCCCCCCCCTCCTTTCCCAAAAACCTCTCCCCCTGCCCCTCCTGAGCTTTTCAGCCCGGGAAAGGCCCGTTTGGGCTGACAGGTAAGAGATTAACATCTACAGGCTGCAGGAACACAGTCTCCACTTTGTTAGGGAGGTGTTTGTGCAAGGGGGCCCCGGCCCAACGCGGCCGGCTTGTTTACGCAGTGCCCACCGTCTCCCAGAGAAAGCAGGGGGGACCGGGCCGGCCTGGCTGAGACCCACGGGCAGACCCGGCAATTCAGCGCAGTCTTCCGCAGCGTGCGGGGGGGGAGGGGGCAGACACGGAGAGCGAGGTCACCGCCCCTCGTCGTCTGCCTGAATAACCAATAGTTATTCAGAAATTACTTCGAATGACTTGAAATAGAATGACTTCTTGTTACACTAATTCCTCGCAGAGTAAAACAAGCTCTCTTGGAGAACAGCCATTCCGATATGTCTATATTAAATCTCAGACTGTTAGAAAGGAGAACACGCCCCCCCCCCCCCTCAGCGATCCTGCACTGCTAATAAACAGGTTAGAAATCACCATCGCAGAGCACCGGTGCACAGCCATATGAAACGCCGCTTTGCAGCAGCACAAGGCCGTGTGTTTCTAAAAGGATTTCACGATGACTTATTTATGTTTGGGAATCAGCCTCAGACATGTTATTTATGCATGTACTTCCAGGGGGAAAAAAAAACTGGCAGATTAAGATGTACCCCCTAGGAATACCCCCATTTGAATGGAGAAATAAAAGTGAATTAAACAATAAAGACGCATAAGAGCATAAAGGGCTCAGAGAACAAAGGAGGGCAAAGCGACTGAGTCTCTCTGTGGGCGAGGACACAAAGTGAACCACGCGCACTCAGCACAAGAGCGCAACTGAAGGCCTCAAAGACCTAAAACAGCATTTACCTTTGTAAATATTTTAAACAATTAGGTTTGTATTCACTATAAAATATCAAAGATAAGCCTTAGGGTCCTCTCTCTCTCTCTGAGCTTTTTATTTGATCACTGAATACGCTCTACTTTCATTATGTTATTCCCTCTCCTTTTCTCCATAACTTTCTAACAATATGAGTTACATTTCCCTAAAGTTAAAAGAGCGGGAATCACGTCACAAAGTCGGTGTGGGGAAAGAAATGGAGGGAGACAGTAAGAGAAACGGAGGAAGGGATGGAGGAAGAGAGCGAGAGTGAGGAAGAGGGGAGGATGGAGGGATATAAGAGGGGGAGGAAAGATAAAACGTTCTGCCAGAACCTGGTAATAAAATGAGAAATATTTGTGCTAAAATTTCGAAATCCATACGGTCTCCCTCAAACAGCATGAGTGATGAAGAAAAGAACACTTAAACAAACCCCCCAAAAGAGTGTGAGTCAGTGGAGTCAGTGGCGTGAGAAGGACGGCCCGTGTGGAGCGGAGAGTCAGGACCCGTAATGGCCGCCGGACTGAAGTCCTGTGTGTGCAGGACCGTCCCGGCCTTACCGGGAGCACTTCCTCACTGGAGGAGTGGAGCGCCTCACCTGTCACCTGTCACCTGTGACCATGGCACTGGTGTTTCCACAGGGAGGACGGGGAAGATAATAAGCCGTAATGCCCAGATGCCCTTCATCCCTGTCTGTGCGATGGAGCTGTGATGACTGAGTGTGTCCTCTCCAGCCCTACGGCTCAATAACAGAGCAGAGACTATGGCCACGAATATCATTAGCCTCACCACTCACTCAATAACCGTTTGATGGCACAGAAATGTTATATACACATACATGTACAACGTTTCTTGCACCGTATTTATGATGAATAATTAATGATGATCAAAGGTACGGGGTTTAAGCTTGTGACGGAACCATGGCTGCTTCAGGTAGCTTATTAGCACATCTACAGTAGCAAGTGTAATACGCAAGGAGAAATATTTATCGCTAATGGTGCGTGCAGTTGACAGTGCCTCTACCTGCACACACATTAAAGCAATAAAAATAACTTTTTCTAGATAGTAGTTGCTATTATATTTGGGATAGTGAACTGTGAGAGTGGATAAATTAGATTTCAAGACCAGATATAATGGCAATAGTTACTGACTTTTTAGACAACATGTATTCAGCTGACCAACAAGCTTGTGGCAACTAGCTTAACAAGAAACTATAACTTAGACTTCAAGAAGAATAGTTATGGTAAAGTTATTCACACGCAACCAAAAAAAGAAAAACCCCAGTAAAAACTACACCACTATCACCATCCTGTATTTCAAAGGGTACAGCATGTAGCAAAACATAAATAAAAAAAATACTGCATTAGCAAAACTTCAAATCTAGAACTAACATATGTTCAAAGAGCAACAAGATGTGAATGATGTGATCTTGAGAGACGCAAAGTCTGGCAAACAAAAAAAAACAAACAAATAAAAAAATAAGCAAATGATTGAAGCCTTTAAGAACGCCATACTTCTATGTCATAAATAAAGCGAAACATGCAAGCATTTTTAAAGATATTAATTCAACCTGACCTTCCCATGGATATTTCCTTTTAGGTTTTACCATATTTTATCCAAAAGTATTTTGTACTCTACTAATTCACTGAGCATTTAACAGAGAGTATAAACATTCCCTTTAAATGTTTACCTCCCTGTATCGGAAACCGTACTGAATCAACATGACTGCAGGACATCTGTTAGTTTTAAAAGAATGCGAAGGGCAAAACAGCTGAGCGAATGTTTTCTGTAGTTTAGATCTGCACGTACACACAGAAAACTACAACAATGTCCAAACAATGTGTGGACTGATTTGGAGCTTCCAGGAACTTCACTTCTAAATGTATCTCTGTCCAATGGCAGGGCCGGCCGGCTGAAATCAGACCACCCGTAATGTAATGGCAGCTTTGTCCGGGACGAGGCGGGCCGAGGCAGGGAGCATCACCCCTCTTCCTGTCGACGACCGACAGACTGGGCCGTTGTCTCCGCGGTCGCCTCCCAGCTGCCGGGACTTGTGAAAACAACAGAGGCGGGATTGTTGCGAGGGAAACTTTATTGCAGGCACATGAGTGTGTTAAGACTTTTAAAACACGCTCCCATGTCATGTGCACACCCAGTGACGGGCAAGAATAATTATGAAGAAGAAGGGAAAAAAACAATTCCGCGTCTATGAAAGGGGAAAAAAACTGCACGGGACAAAACAGCCCATTCATCCAGCTCCTTAGGGAACGGCGGACTCTCCGCTGCCCCCCGAAAACAAAAAGGGCCTTTTTTTGGTGCCGCAGTGGGCTGAATGCTTCGCTTTGCCACCCTCACCCTAAGAAAACACGGGCCCCCTTTCTGACTGTTGGCTGGCCGTGCACACTAGAGCCTATTTACACCCCCCCACCAGCCAGCCACGGAGGCCCGGCTGAGGTACAGCCGACGCAGAGACCAAACAGTTTTCTCAACATTCACGGGGCAAAACACAGCAAGGAAGCATGGAAAACAAGGTCAGCGCCATGCTGGAGGAACTTTCAGTCGCCCACCCATATCCCCCTCTGACATTACAGCTGCCTGAGTGTAAATCACACCAGGTCCTGATTGGACAAAAGTACAGCATAGAGGAACCTGATTGGATGAGAGCAGAGCCAAAACGGATCCTTCTAGATCTGTGGACTGATGGAGGACCAAGCCAGACTGGGAGTTACAGCTAGGCATGTCATAATTACAGTATATACAAAATGCATACAGAACGTCTCTGAGCCCTGCTATGTAGACAGGTAGTTTGTGGTCGTTTGTGTATAACGTCTACACGATGCGGTATTTTATAGGAACACACATGAAGAGCATTTTACCGTTACAGCCACCAGGGAAAAGCATATAATTTCCATAATGCACAATTCTACCTTTTCAAATGCTGCTGATTAAGTACTCTTAAGTCTAGCACAAGCCAAGGTACAGGCTGAAAATCCCTGCTACAGAAAGCCAACTCCCAGCCTGGGTTTAAGAATCCCCTCAGGTAACTAATGGCAGACTCAGGTGTGACTTCACACGCGTTGACTGTTCATGTCACAGCCTCCTAATTAATACACCTTAACTACCGATGTGCCAGAAGAGGGGCCCTGGGTAACTGGCCCCGCTGCTGATTACACGCGTGTGCGAGGCTGTGCGTAATTAACATTGATAATTCAACCTGTGTTTGTCTACATTCTTACATCGACAGAACAGGCACAGGAATTCTTAGCATATGTTCCAAACAATCGTGCCTTTGTCTCGACCTGCCTCTGGAGCTGGGCTACTCCGCTGCGCGAAGCTATTACAGCGTGCAAGTGGGGAAATGTGTCTTGCGGCAATAGCATACACACAATGGCCTTGCCAACACGCATTAGCCACCGCTGCCCATTCTGCTCTGGGTATGGTAGCAGAATGAAAAAAACTGGCAGCTGGACTGTGAACATGTTTGCTTTCTCTAACAGTCCCAGAGAATAGATCCGCTCTGTCAGCATGTTTTCTTTTTCTAACAGTCCCTAAGAATCAATAGATCCACTCTGTATTTAACACAAAATGAAACCCGTCTCCCGTTAACCCGCGTCTTCAGCGAGCGTTAGATTAAAATGGTGGCTGATACGCCAGAGAGCAGCTCTGGTACAGTAACATCAGTGGCAGCCCCTTCAGGCCCAAGCCAGCCAAGCCAAGCGGACAAATCTGCCCAGATAGCCCCACACTGTTTATATCCATAATTTATGAATTTGTTTAAACAGGCCGGCAACATTATGGTTCCCCATTCATCCACTTAGCTTAATTTCCAAACCAACATGCCCATTGCTGAGGTTGTATCTATTAAGCCATTTTTGTGCATCATTAAGTTTTAACCGGGTCCCCGATAGCTTTATTGTTCAAATTGGCGTGTGACTTTATTTAACGTCAGCATTTCTTTCTGGATCCTGACAAGAGCTCACATATTATAACTAATTAAATTGATCCCCCCGCCCCCTCCCTAACTACCCCCTCAGCAAAAGCCACTAAATGGAATTATTTGTACTCAAGTGTCAATATACTAAATCAAAGAGCTAACGAGTCAGGTCACCGCCCACTTTTCCTCCCCAACCTCGTGTGGGCCTTACGTCGTCCGATTAACGGTTTCCCAATATGGCGCACGGCCATGTTTAGGGGCTAAATCTGATTGGGCCTGAGGAAAACTACTGGGTCTGAAGGTGGTTCTACTGGCCCAGCCTCTACACAGAAAGGGTGAGTATTTGCTCATTGCAGTGAAAGCCATACGTCGTGTTTTTTTCCTATTATAGTCCTGATGCTGTGTATCCAAGACAGTTAAAGAGAATATGTAAGTACCCCAATTAGCAAAGTCTATTCTGGGCATTTTTGCAATGCATTAATAAGAGTCTATCACTTCACATGTAATTTGCGGGTAGGAAAAACAACAGCAACAGCACCGAAAGGGAGACAGCGCATAACTGTAAATCTTTGTTCGGTTCACAACCACACATACATTTATTTCAGGCTAATTATGAAAATTATTCAGCATTTTGTTTGCTGCACTGTGCGTATTTGCACACACTTGTCTCACACAGAAATGTAACAAACAAAAATACGGGATTTAATTATAGGTCAGATGGTACGATTGAAACGACGTGTGCAATTGCGTGCGGACTGATAATGGAGCACCGGGGTGGGTTTACCATTCTGTTCAGAGACACATAATCATGTAATAAATGGCTGTGAACAATACGAAAATTAATTTAGGAGAGCAGGCAGGTGAGGGGGGGGGGGGAAGCTCTTAACAGAAATGCCCGGCTACAGTGTGGAGCCATTCACACAAGAACAGCACAATTGAGAGAGGCGCCCTGTTAAAGAAGCCTTCTGAGAGACCCATAAAAATAAGGTGTTATGGTGGAACAGCATGGTCACTTCTGAGACCCGCTAACAGCACTATCACTACCAGCCACTGAAAGACTGACCCCCTGTTATTTCCTCCAGCCAAACGGCCAAACAGCCACAGAGGAGAACAGGGCGGGCTTGCTGTGAAGGGCCCGCGCGGTTTACCTGCGTCGTGTCCGCGGTCAGAGCCGCTCTTGAACGGAAGGCTTGTAGCGAGCGCGTGCTTTTTTGAAGGGGAAGAGGGATTGTTGATACTGTCTGAATACAAACATCTGCAGAAGGCAGCAGTGTGTAATGGGCAGGACCAGCTCACCTGCACAAACACGGCTCTATTTTCACTCCGTTTCTCCGCTCAATTCTATCACTGGAACACGGATCGTTCTTTCTCCAAACTCTCAGATCCCGACTTCGGTAGCCAGCGAGCACAGAACCCGCATTATTCTCCATTTACCGCTCACCAATATTTCTGCTTTTTTTTGAGAATGATTCATTTGTAAAAAAAAATAAAAAAATAAAAATAAAGAAAAGCATCAGCATCCAGCTGATCTGCACATCTGATGAGCGTTTCGTAAATGTATTAAACGCAGGCAAAATATAGGAAATTAACACTTTTGCACTTCGGTCACAAGACAACATAAATTACAACAACAAGAAATGCGAAAACATTGCAATGTGCAAAAATGTACTAACCGCAAATTACTTCAACATTTCAAATTGAGATGAAGAAAGAAACACGTTTCACTAACGTTAACAGAAATATGCATTTCAGCGCACGAACGCTGTGCCGTACGCGACCCGCGCGCCGTGCAGCAGAGCAGACACGCAGCATTGTGTGCGGGGCAGATAGGTAGACTGGGGGAGAGGCTGATGAAATGTCAGCGCGCGCGGAGGGGAAGGTGTGAGTGGAGCGATTAATTAGCCCTTTAGCGCCACGCAGGCCTGCCCCAGGAAGGCTTCCTCTGGCTGCCCGCGCTGCTAATTCTCAGCAGGCTCGCCGGCCTTTATGGGCCTGGGGAAATTGTGCACATATGACAGGAATTAAGCCCTCGTTTAGGAGAGACACATGTCTGTCAAGTCCAGAGGAACAAAGGCCCGTCCCCTGGGCTCCAGACCCCCTCGGGCTGACACTCATTCTGTTAGCCCTGCCTGCCCATTACGCATGGATATAAGACCCGATAAATCATCCGCTCTGCGCACCGTCTCTCACACACACACACATACACATACACACACACACATACACATACACACACATACACACACATACACACACACACATACACACACACACACACACGCACACATACACACACACACACACACATACACACACACACACACACACACGTAAACATACAGTATCTCTCTCTCTATCTCTCTAACATACACACACGCACACACACATACACACACACACACACACATGCACGTAAACATACAGTATCTCTCTCTCTATCTCTCTAACATACATACACACACACACACACACACGTAAACATACAGTATCTCTCTCTCTATCTCTCTGACATACAAACACACACACACACACACACACACACACAGACACACGTAAACATACAGTATCTCTCTCTCTATCTCTCTAACATACATACACACACACACATACACACGCACGTAAACATACTGTCTCTCTCACAAGCATGCACCCACACATGTAAACATACAGTCTCTCTCTCTCAGACACAAACACACACACACACATACAGTCTCTCTCACAAAAACAAACACATACGCACGTAAACATACATTATGCCATCTCTCTCACTCTCACATATGCACACAAACATATACGTACACATACAGTCTTTCTCTCTCATACACACACACACACACACACACAAGCACACGCATGAACATACGTACACACACGCACCCGTTGTTTTATCTGCTTTGATGTGTGGCTTTACGGTAGTCTGCGTGTGTGCGCAGTGAAGCTGGTTAACCCTGCCGCAATTAAACTCTATCTTTAATCTGGGAGCCGTTGGCAGCTCTTATTTAACCCTTGGAAGTCCCCCGCTGTTCCTCCACACTGTTTAAAACCACATGTTAGGAAACCTTTGCCACTTTGAAGTGTGCCTGACGGTGTGCCGCAGGCCCTCGCCGGCAGTTCTCTCCCACAATCCTTCAGGAACAGCGCTCGCATGCGCTCCCGATAAAGCCCGCCGTCACGTCCAAATGTTTTAAACCCCAAGGCATGGAGGGTGCTTTCCCCCCCCCTGCACGCACACATTCATTTTAATCCCCCCCAGGCAGAGAGTGAAGAATACGACACACCCCATTGCACTGTAAATACAGATGCTATTATTTAATGATCACCAGAAATCACCAAAGGTCTGCTAAACCACCGTGAAACGCAGCTTCTGAAAGCCGAGCGGTCCACTGACCTGAGGTAACACCCAGCGCTAACGGTCGAAGGAGGGGGCGGGAGGATGGCACAGGTAAGGAGAGAGCGAGAGAGACTGACCGTAGTGCCTCACCTTTTATCACTGTTAGTTTTGCTTATTAATGTATTGTTTTACACTGCTAAAACCAAAAATAAGTCTGATATCTCATTTATTTTTCTCACTTTTACTTTATTTGCCATACTCATTTCAAGATTTGCCACTGGAATAAGAAAATTTCCAGCGAACATTAACTTAAAACGAGAGTGAGAGTGAGAGAGAGAGAGAGAGAGAAAGAGAGAGAGAGAGGTGGGGGGGAGTAGATCAGAGCCAGGTGGAGTTCCTTCACACAGCAAGCAGAAGAAAAGCAGATCTGGATTTGATAAGTAGAACCAGACCTGTACAACAACACGGTGTCGAAGGCCAAAGAACCAAAGCTGAGAATAAACAGGCCTTGCTCCTGCGGCCATGCAGGCACAATAAACCTCTCTGTCCATCAAGTCGCCACAGACCCACCGAGCTATCACTGTTCAATACGCCCAACAGGGGCTGTGCACGCAGAGACAATGACTACAAGAGCATTGGGATTTTTATACTCCTGAAATGTGTAAATTTACCCAAGATGATGGAAGCTATTTACTGCTGTTCACTTGCAGAGGGTATATTCTGCATCGGAAGTTGTAGCTGTGTCATATCAGGAAGAATTTATTCGATAAATGCGTGTTAGGGGAATAATGCATGATACATTCCACCTTCACCATTAGTGTGCTGCTCATTCTGTGCTGGAGAGCATATGTCTGAGTGCCTGCCTATGTGTGTCTGTGTGAGTGTGTGTGTGTGTGTGTGCAATTTGGATTGTGCGTGTGTGTGTGTGTGTGTGTGTAATTTGAATTGTGCGCATGTGTGTGTGTGTGTGTGTGTAATTTGGATTGTGCGTGTGTGTGTGTGTGTCTGTGTGTGAGTGTGTGTGTGTGTAATTTGGATTGTGCGTATGTGTGTGTGTGTGTAATTTGGATTGTGCGTGTGTATGTGTGTGTGTTTGTGTGTGTGTGTGTGTGCGTGTGTGTAATTTGGATTGCGCTTGTGTGTGTGTGTGTGTGTAATTTGGATTGTGCGTGTGTGTGTGTGTAATTTGGATTGTGTGTGTGTGGGTGTGTATGTGTGTGTGTGTGTGTGTGTGTAGCCAGATGTCCTGTGTGTGAGGCAGAAGAGACCTCTGTCTGCAGGAGAAAGCTGCCCTTGAGCTGCACAAACGCACAGCCATTCAAGGATTTGTGATAAAAAAACAAACACATTGGATTTATCTTTCACCGAAATCCACTTATACCTATGACAAAGGACGCAATAAGAAAAAAGTATGTCTGTCGCAAAAAAGGTTATTTGTTAAAATAATTGACCTCAGAATACTAAAATTAGAGAGGCAGGCAGTACACAAGCTGGACCATTTCAACATGTTTATGCCATTTAAAAACTGCCACTTACTTAGAATATAATGAATATGAATAATAAAACCTGATGAAATCCTGTATTAGGGCCCAGGTGAAGCAGAGACTGGTTAAACCCATCCAGAGTCATTTTCATTCATCTCCCCTTCACCCTGCAATGCGGCCAAGTTATAAGCCTGCTGAAATATCACTCTCCAAAACATGAGCGCTAAACATTTGGCCAACAACGCCTGGAGATGATTTTATTAACTTCGCACTCGTTTCATAGACTGCTGCTCATGTTGCTAGCATATGCCATGCTGCCATTCATCCCCCTCTATAATTAGAAAAAAGCATATGAAAGAGGAAACTGCAGCTGAAACGCTAAAATAAGCCTGATTTGTTGCTATTGGGGGGGGGACGAGGGATATGAAGGGGGCGTAATTGTCAGGGAGACGGCCTTCTTCATAAACAGTCCAATCTGAGCCGGCCGTTATGGTTGAGTGGGGCAGAAGCTAAACAGCTCTGCCACAGTGCGGCACGTGTCTATTTTCTGCCTGTCTGTGGAAGTTAGTAGGTCTTCATGGTCTAGTTTGGCTGGGTTTTATATACTTCTCTTATGTAACAACTTCCCAAAAAAATAAGGTTTCTGTTGTATAGTCAAACGCTTGACACTAACTGCCCTGCGTCCCACTGTAAATTTCTATCAGCCATTTTGTATTCAAATGAGTGTAATCCCTTCCCCTGAATGGACTTACTGTACACGCAGTACGAAATTGAACAAGAAGAAACACAGAGGGGAGAAAAAGAGGAAAACCTTGAGCTTAAACTTCTGATAAGCTCCAAACGGAGAGATCAAAACATCTGCTATCTCAGAAAACAAGCAGCACTATAATCCTGAAGGACAAAGACTCAATCTCTCCCTCTCCCCCGTCTAATAAAGCAGAGAGGATGAAAGGACAGAAGGGCAGTCAAAGGGATCTGTTAAACCGGACAGTGCTGAGCCGCTTCCGTCCGTACCCCCCCCCCCCCCCCCCCCCCCCCCCGCCCAGCACGCTCTCCCGCAGACCCCCTGAATGTGTGGGGAGTGTGTGTTATTAGGGGTTTTGTTTTTCAGTTCCAGTGGCCTCGTTTGGACCCTTCCTCCCCTAATTTTTTCGGGAACCAACGGAAGTCATCGGTCACATTACAAACAAAGTTGGAGTAACACAGATGTCCCTACCATAAACACAACAGCACCTAGATGACATTGAGGCCTTTACAAATAATACACACACACACACACAGACACAGACACGCACACACACACACATACACACACACACGCACATGCACACATACACACACACACACACACACAGAGCCGTGTGACGCACTCCGGGCTGCTGTTTTACCACTTTACCTCTTTAGCGCTGCTGGAGGGCTAAAGGCTCTTTAGCAGTAGTAATGAACTCCAACTTGTTGTTTATTAAAAAGACCGGCACTTTTTAAAGGGGAAGCTCTAATTTAAACAGAGCACCGCTGCTGTGTATAACAACTTCCTAGACCACAGAGAGTCCATTTAGGGCCTGTCAAAAAAACAGAAAAAAGCAAAAAGCTTCCCTCCCTTGTGCCTTTTTGGTCCACTATCTTCACAGGCAGTGAGCAGCACAGATACAGTAAAAGTAGGTCACAAGGAGAGAGCGCAGCATCGAGGAAAAACTCCAAACAAAAAAACTCTGAAGATGACGGAAAAGCATTTACGTTCGGCGAGTCAGAAAGGGAAAAAAAAAGAAAAGAAAAAAATTTTGGACAGGCAAATGACACAGTTGCCTTTTATCTGCTGGGTCTGTACTTTAAGGCCCCTGGCAGTCTCGCCCTGATTAACGCACGGTGCTGGTGTAAACGAGACGTCTCCTACTGAGGCGAGCAGATGGAGGAAGTGCGCTGGGTCTTTTGTTTAATTGCAGGGGTCACATTCCGATAAACAGTGCTCTGGCAGGCTGGATGATCACAGGGAGATGTCACCCCATCACCGGGGAGAGGGGGGGCGGGGCACTTTCTACAGACATGCCGTTCCTGAAAGGGGGGTGGGGGGGGGGGACAGTTTGGAACCAGCAGGTCAAAAAACCAAAAAAAAAAACCATGAGCCCCCATATGCTTATACACAGGCTGCATCCTCCATTCCAACCAATCAGAGCCCTTACTCCCAGCCAGTCAGAGCCCTTACACACAGTACAGTAGGGACAGTGTGTGGCGGTGGTGAGCATGCTGCACACACAGGGGCTGCTGTATCACAGGCCCAGACTACCGGCCCCTTCTCAGACAGGAAGTGCACTCCAAAGAGACCTGTCAGCCCAGCGCTAAATCGCGCTCTTGTACGGGAGGGCGTGTAAATCAGACGGGCTGAGCTAGCCGCGCGACGCATCGGAGATTCCCCGAGCTGCGTGGGTCCCTGCCTTTGTCTCGCGGCACACTGACCCAGAATGACCGGCGTCAGAACCTTCGGAGTGTGAATGTGCTGCGGAGCGGGATGGGAAAGCAGACAGGGCCGCTCCCCGTGCCAGCTACGCAACGAGGCGCGCTGCACGCCCGTGTGTTTGATGCACGTTAGGGCCGGGCGATGACCCTGACCGCAGAGCCTCATCTATCTCCACCGCTCAGCGTGGGTGGTCTGAAAACAGGCATACAACAGCAGGCCTAATAATACCACAGACCTTCACAGCCAGCTTGTCTCCGTACCTACACACTGAGACTCTCCACCACACACAGCTCCTGATCTACACACTGAGACTCTCCACCACACACAGCTCCTTACCTACACACACTGAGACTCTCCACCACACACAGGTCCTTACCTACACACACTGAGACTCTCCACCACACACAGGTCCTTACCTACACACACTGAGACTCTCCACCACACAGTTCCTTACCTACACACACTGAGGCTCTCCACCACCCCAACAGGAGAGCCCCTTACGTACACAGTGTCTGACCATCTGAGCCCTTTCCCTATTGGCTAGTTTACATTTTTCTTTGAGCAGACACACCCTGGGCACCTCTCCCTGCTCTCTTCTGTTCTCCATGATCACTTAAGGAGAAAGGAGTAAGCAGCTCCTGGGGATAATACAACAGTATAATACGGCTTAATGATGAGAATGGGCCATTCAGCCAATATAAGCTCATTATTTTTGGTAACCTGGCACAGTGAAAGTCCACTGTCACAATTCCAACAATATCCTGCGATCATGCATACAATGTAAATTGGCCTATTTGTAAAGATTTAGGAAAATTACAAAATGACAAAATAGAATGAATAATTCTTTTTTTATATTTTTCAACATTGCTTGTACGGTAACCTGGCATTCCTGAGGTATGTCAATGCACGGTCACCTGAAAACGAGTTACATTGGGAAACACATTCAGATACACAAATGAGAAAAATGTTTTTCCATGGTTGAGCCGTGGCTTCACCGTTGAGACGCCATGCCACACTGTTTGCCCAGGAGGGCATTCACTACCCCCTCTCAGATGCCATGCCCCCAGGCACTTCCCCCACAGACATGCAAACGTGGCTCCTTAGGTGTTGTTATATGTGCTCTTTTTTTCTTGTTAATTAGGAAGTGCTAATTATTCCCCAATTATGAATAGCCAATTATCCTGTAAGTGGGGATAATGACACTGCACATATGACAGCTAGACTGACAGGTGTAAAGGTTATTTTTATTTCTGAAATGAAATGCACTGTTTCAACTTAAGAGGGTGTACCTATAGAATTACACTGGTGGTTAAATAAACAAAAGGACCTGACTCTATACCATCAACCTCTAGGGTCATTGTGCATCACAAATCACAACGGAGGGAGGGTACATTGTAAAGGTATGGGCGTGGTTAAAGCGTAGTACACACAGAACGTGCACCAGCGGGGGAAGGGGGGGGTGTGGAGATGATGGGGGTGGGAGTGAAGACAGGAACACATCACCGACCTGAATCTGCTGCTGCAGGAGGTTGATTTTGTGCTGTTGCTGCAGAAGTTGCTGCTGTTGTCTTGCGATCTGGGAATAGAGGGAAAGTAAGAAAAAACAAAGGTGTGAAATAAAGGCAAAAATGAGGAGAGTGTGTCTATGTCATGTCTATGTCCTGTCTATGGCCAGCAAAGCACTCAGGAGCCCAACAGACGGACAGTCTCTACTGGGTGAACGGCAGGGTGTAAAATGGCCGCAGGAGGAGTGAACACTCATCAGCTGCAGCAGTCTCGGTGAGCAGTTGTGGGTGCCATAGCGGTAACCTGAAAGGTGCAGGTATCAGTCCCAAAATGGGGGAAAAGGAAAAATAATGGAGGGGTATAAAGAGGACTAAATTGACGACGAATGAATATATACAGCCGTATGTTGGTGGAATGCAAATAGATACGATTTTATACACAACAAGGCCTTAGGTCAGACAGCACTTTTTACACAAAGTAAACTCGGAGGGCGGACGGGGGGATGCGCGCGGTTACTGACACGACGGTGACGTGGCACGGTCCGCGCGGGCGTGTGTGTGTGAGAGGGGCCGTCTCGCGTGCGGGGTTGAGTGCGTGTGAGGGGCTATCTCTCGCGCGGGGTTGAGTGTGTGTGTGTGTGAGGGACCGTCTCTCGCGCGGGGTTGAGTGCGTGTGTGTGTGAGAGGGGCTGTCTCGCGCGCGGGGTTGAGTGCGTGCGTGTGTGAGAGGGGCTGTCTCGCGCGTGGGGTTGAGTGGCACGGACCGCGCGGGCATGTGTGAGAGGGGCCGTCTCGCCCGGGGTTGAGTGTGTGCGCGTGAGAGAGGGGCCCTCTCGCGTGCGGGGTTGAGTGTGTGCGTGTGTGAGAGGGGCTGTCTCGTGCGCGGGGTTGAGTGTGAGCGTGTGTGAGAGGGGCCGTCTCGCCCGGGGTTGAGTGTGTGCGTGTGTGAGAGGGGCCGTCTCGCCCGGGGTTGAGTGTGTGCGCGTGAGAGAGGGGCCCTCTCGCGTGCGGGGTTGAGTGGCACGTCCGCCGCGGCAGCCCCTGCTCCCGCCCCTCTAGCCGCACGCTCGCTTCAGCGAGCATGACAACCTAGTTTTAAGTGTCATTTGATTTTCATTTTCAAATATAATTACAAAGTGTTCACTGTAAGATATCACTCGTCTGCAAATGTGTCAGGATTAATTTGTGCTGGATTCCTCACGAGTGTCAACAGTTAATTACTGTTTCGTGTCTGCATGGCTAAATGACATTCTAACTTGAGGCTTTTTTTTCTTTTTTGTTCTCCCATCTTCTTTTACATTAAGAACTAAGTCTATACTCTTACACATGTTGGCAAATATTAAGGCACATTAAACATCCACAATCAGTATTCATTAAAAATCATCTGAGCATACAATATGCCACTTCACCATAAAACACGATTTAACCGCGGCAATAATCCCAATAATAATGTCACATCCTTTAAAAGTGTACATTAATTTGAGATATGTAAAGCAAGTTTGACTCCATTCCAGTGTAACAGCACCGGCAGCAGCCCATCCTGTTGAATTATTGATTGCAATTAGGAGAGCTGGTCATAAAAGCGTTCCAGTTTAGTACTGATTTTCCTTATTCACTTTAAGACATAAACGCAATTCAAGGACTGTGTTCATTCGCTGATTTGAGCCATATGCCTCATTTGTTCGATAGTTACTGCTGATTCAAAGCAGAGAATATTTTTAATGTGGATTTATTTATATGTATTTATAACTATCCGATGCCCACACTGAATAAAACATTTCATTCAAATACCCTCTGCAGCGATGAAACAGCTAATAAATGCATCCATATCCCACCCCCCCCCCCCCCCCCCCCACTGTGCATAAACATGAAGAAAAGCATTAAAACACACAGGAACACAAAGTATGTGTGCTTTCAACATGTAGGAGAATATTATAAATAATTTGATAAAGATCAAAAATGGCTCAGGCATGTGGAATGAATATGAATAAATCAAATATAATACGTTTAAATTATATTTTATTACGATACACTTAAATGCGCAGGTCCACTGAAGTGGCCTGTGGTCCCCAGCGCTGACTCTGGATCAGTTTTTGCATGTTTTTGCCTTTGACTCCCATTAGGCTGGGTGTAGGTGAGGCTGATCCCAGATCAGCGGCGCTCACCTGTTCCTGCTGCTGCCTGGCCAACTCCATCTGCTGGCGCTGCTTCTCCATCTGCGAGGCGGCCAGCTTCTTCTGCTCGTCGTGGGCGGCCAGGAGCTGCTCCCTCAGGCTGATGAGCTGCGTGATCATGGCCGAGAGCTGCCTCTCCTTCTCCACCAGGCTCTCTGGGGTACCTGCCCGCAGACGGGGCGGAGGTCAGCACGGCATGGACAAACACGCGCATTCTACACTCGCCGACCAGCTCGACCCCAGAGGCGCTTCATCATATATTCATTTTGTGTTATAAAAACACTGCTAATAGATGTCTTACACCCCCTAAGTGAAACGTGGGCGCAGCTAACATTAAGCATTTTGATTACAGCCATCTAGCCTGATGGGCAGCATATCCGCGTTTAATCACTTTTATTTTAGTGGTTTTTGGCTAGCCTGTATTTTTATTTCAGCACATTACATCTGCATAGCAGATGTGCTTATCTAAGGAAATTTAGAGTTTACAGCTTACAGCTCACATTAGCTATGGTATAGCTATTTATGCAGCTACTTGATATATTAATCAAGCCATTCGGGTATCTTGTAGTACCCAGCTCTATGGTATAACTGCAGACCCCCACCAGGGACCCTGTCCCCTAAGGAGTGTGCTGACCCAACTCTAACCAGCACACACCCACCCCACCAGCCCTGTGCTGGACTCTCTCAGGGGACTGGCTTTTTAAAACCTCTCTCTACAGATTTATCCAGATCAATACAGTACCGAACCTACACAGTCTGAGCTGAAAATAAAAATCTGTTTAAAAAATAATACATTTGCTTGGTATCATTTTTATTCTAAAACAATGGCACATTATAGAAAAAATAAAGAAAGAAAAACACGATGTTCTTTCTCGGTGACCGTATTCGCTTATTTATTCATTTTTTAAATGATTTGCTAATACAATAGAGCTGTTATTGTGAAACAATGAAAAACTGTGCAGCGCAAAGATACTGGAAAATTGAGCAAACTGAGC
>NC_083765.1:13311567-13474067 GCF_963514075.1 Conger conger
TCTGTGAGAGTCAATGTTCTACACCTTCTGTGAGAGTCAATGTTCTACACCTTCTGTGAGAGTCAATGTTCTACACCTTCTGTGAGAGTCAATGTTCTACACCTTCTGTGAGAGTCAATGTTCTACACCTTCTGTGAGAGTCAATGTTCTACACTTTCTGAGAGTCAATGTTCTACACCTTCAGTGAGAGTCAATGTTCTACACTTTCTGAGAGTCAATGTTCCACATCTTCTGCGAGAGAGTCAATGTTCTACACCTACAGAGTCAGTGATCTTTTGAAAGAGACGGTCAATGTTCTCCACCATCTGCAAGAGAGTGAATGTTTCGCACATTCTGCCAGAAAGAGTCAGTGTTCTGATTGTTCTGTACGAGTGCTCGGCAACCCCCAGGGCAGCACATGTTGTTTTGTTGCCCTGGTTTTGTTTAAAAAAAAAAAAAAAAAAAAAAAAAAAACTTTTCTTCCTGGCCTGAATTATGGATCAGCTCTAAACACAGATAAAAGTTTTATCGGCCAAGAGAAGCAGAAGAAAGACATCAGCGCAGCCGGCCCGGGGAGTCGTGACAAAGAGGCCGCGTCCTGCATAATGCATGGGCTTTAATAGCGCCGCGGCGCACACTTGTAAAGGTGTCTCCTCGCATCGCGTTTCCTGCGGGGAGACAGACAGCCCGTAGGTGCCTCGCCGTAAATAAAGTGCGCAGGTTTCAGCGGACCTAATCTGTTGTGACGTTCAGTGAGCGTCTATTCCCCCCCCCCTGCCCGGAGGCTCCTTTCAGGGGGAGAGCAGTCACACAATGGCACCTGAAAGGGGAGCGCGGAGGAGAGCGCCAGGCGTTTGGGGCACCTCTGATGCGCTGTGATGTCGCCACATCTGAGGAGACCGGGCCCTCTGTGTCGGCCCTTTACCTGTTTTTTCCTTTTTTCCACTTCGGCCCTTTCAAATGTCACAAAGGAGGGCAGAGCAACATCAACCAAACACGCGGCTAAATAAATAATAACCGCAAAACAACCGAGGTGGGGCGGGAGGGGGGGCGGGGGGGGGGGCAGCCAGGCCTCGGGGCCTGCAGATAAAAGCCACTTTATAGGGGTGCGATTTGTTCAGTCCAACACCCCCTCTGCCCCCCCCCTCCCTCCCCGTTCCTGTAATCAAGCAGTCTCTAATTTGAGTTCCAAGCCCGGCACCAGGGGAAAGGAGGCAGCTTGTTACTTTGAAGAGCCCAGAGTGAATAACGCAGATAAAAGATTGAGCCAGAAAAAGAGGACGGGGGGAGGGGGGGAGAAAAAAAGAGGAAGGGATCACAAAGTAGCCTATTCTCTTCCCTGCCTTTGGACGGGACAGCTGAACCATTATGACTAAGTTCTGAATGACTTTTTTTCTTTTTTTTAAACGGAGGGACACTGGAATGTCTTTGTCTCCCTCTCCATCAGTCGGCCATTGTGGGCCCTGCCGCGCGGCGCTCGGCGCTCCTGAGTAAATGAAAGCTCCTCTCTAAATGCGCCGATTGTGCTGGAGGGATGCGTCTCTGAGGCCCGCTCTCCTGCACGGAGCTGTGCTGACCAGGCCAACGGCTCTCCCGCGCGGAGCTCCCCTGACCGCTGACGGCTAACGGCTCTCCTGCGCGGAGCTCCCCTGACCGCTGACGGCTAACGGCTCTCCCGCGCAGAGCTCCGTTGACCGCTGACGGCTAACGGCTCTCCCGCGCGGAGCTCCGTTGACCGGGCTAGCGGCTCTCCAGCGCGGAGCTCCATTGAACGGGCTAACGGCTCTCCAGCGCGGAGCTCCGTTGAACGGGCTAACAGCTCTCCCGCACGGAGCTCCGCTGAACGGGCTAACGGCTCTCCCGGGCTAACAGAGATTTACCGCGCGCGGGATGGTCGTTCGTCCCTCGTCCGTTCCCCCGACGGAGCGCGATATAAAAACGTTGATTTAATCACTGTTATCGGGGTCCACAGCCACTTCCAGCTGCGATCCAATATGAGCGTTTCTCCAGGTTGAAGTTTCTGTGAGCGGGAGCCATAGAAGAAAAATGGGTCCTACAGGAAAATGGGTCCTGTACTAATATTCAATTAACTTCACCTTTTCAATCTTTTTAATTTTAATACATTTTTTTTACCTTAATTTACTTTTTTCACAACCTGTCATGAGCTTTGTTATTTTCTTAGGCATTCAGCAGCTGGTCCCTGTTCTCGTTAACTGACAGGCTGAGAACGAGGAGACACAGAGTGGTCGCAATTCATCATCACCCCCACAAACATGGCTGCCTGCCTCTGAAGATTAGGAAAACCCTGCAGTTCCCGCGAAAACACCATCTGACCTATCCAAAAACAAAAACAAAAAAATAACAGTTCTCTTGTCATCTCTTTGATATATACTGTGCTGTAGTACAAACCAGCTGCCAGTGAGTTTAGCTTAAACATATACTGTATGTGTCCCTTGTTTTGAAAATTGTGAAACTTCCATCCGCATTCCAGCTGAGTATGTCCCAACACAGTCTCTGGCCCTCGAAACGCGATACAGGCGACAGCTGTTCCACCTGGCTCCTGCTTGCCTCTGCCAATGACACCATACAAAATGGAGAATCCTGCCAGGAGCACATCATTAACAAGCAGGGACCAGGCCTCACCAGCGCTAACGGCAGCGAAGAGACGCTAATCCTTTCAAACATTACCACCACGGCTCAACACCACCCCTTCACCCAACAGTCACACCTATACCGCCTTTCAAAAACGGTATTTCTTATTCCAACCATCAATAAGCACACCACTGTATTTTAGAGCTGAAGTTTGTGCGATTAACTCTATTTGCATATGTTAATGAGGGTGGGAGGCAGCGTACTTGGCCGCACAGTAAAAAGATTATTCAGTTGGAGTTTGAAAGCAGAGCTAAGACACGAGCCTGGATGGCACACAGAAAAGCAAACACCACCAGCCTGGCCTTTAGCTGCTTTTATCCGCCCTTGCATTCCACATATGCTTTTTTTTCCCCCAACATTTTCCTCATAAATTGCTTGGTTGACACTTGGCAGGACACACAGATTCAAACAGGAAGGTATTCAGTAACAGCATGCTTCAACACTTGTGAACAAACTGTATGCCACTTCACATTAATGGCAGCCAATAATTATATAATTGCAGAATAACTAATTAAGATGTACCAACTACTCTAGTCCTCTACTCTAAACTACTCTAAAAAACACTCCATCAAAGGAAATATAAGGCAGAGTCCAGAAAATGTCTGGATCAGAACACTTAACACAACTGCTACAGCATGATGCTAGTGTCCAACAAAAAAAGGAGGAAATATCAATATTAATTAGAGCAACTTGAATGAATTTAAATACATTTAAAACAGAAGAACCCACTGTTGAAATGCACTGTTTGATCTCTTTCCCACTGCAGAGCGGTTGGCTTGTGCCTTCAGCATAACCGGGGTAGCCTTGTGACAAAACATCCCACCAGGGGGTACGTGTGGTGCGCCTACCTTGACCTCTTCCTGTTTTCATCTGAGAAATCCCGCCCCAAGTTTCTGACCCTCATCGATGTCAAACGCTAACACAAGCCCTGAATTCACATCGGTGGAGGAAAAGATCTGGACTGTGGTTGCCAGAGAGAAGGGGGAGCGACACTGAGTGTTTGTGTGTTTTTGCTTGTGTTATTGTATTATACAGCATGTGGGAGGACAGGAGGTAAGTAAGTCAGAGCTCTGACACAGCAAATTCCCCCCACAGTTACTAAATACACTAGTGGACATTCTGCTGTACTGGAGCCAGTCAGCAGGGCCATGGACCTGGAGCACCCTGACCAGACCAGACCAGACCAGATCAGACTGGATATGACCAGACTACCCAAGACAGACCAAACCAGACCAGAGCAGTCTGTACTGGACCAGACCAGGCCAAATCAGAACAGACCTTACTCTGATCATCTGCATCTGCTCCTGCACCCAAAAAACAGTGCTGAGCGGCAAGCACAGCATGAGGAGGACAAGGCGTCCTTTTCAACAGGAAGCCGTGAAAAACAGCACCCCGGCGCAGCACTTCCAAACTGTAGTAACCCACCGCGGCCCCCGTCTCACCTGACTACAGACACTGTTTACTGTTCCTGCATTTCAAACAACAACGCAAGTGCTTTTTTTTTTGGCATTTGATGACCCCAACATGGCTGCATTATTCCTGCACTCCCCCCAGGACTGAAGGACAGCGACCAGTTGTTGACATCCAGAGCTGTCTCGTTCTTTGCCAGCACTGGCAGTAAAATCATACAGAACAAAAGGAGCTCTTAAGAATGTCAGTCCGTACAGTGCTCACTTTTAAGAGGACATTTCCTTCAAGTTGATTGATTTACAGTATATGCATCTGTCACAACGATTTTAGGTTGTAAAAAGTAATTATTGTGATGTTCTTTGAATAATGATTAGAGAAGTTTCCCTTAATGAGATTGAATGATGAAAACATTTGAAGATCACGAACGCGACTGACTTGCATGTTCTAACTTGCGTTCTGACTTGATATGCGCTCGAGTACGAATATGACTGAATACCGTATAGTTCCATAAATTATCAAATATATTTAAAGACCGGTTAGGTGCAGCTCCGGAGTACCATAAACTACACATTCCAGGGTGCCATTTAGACAGCGAAATCCAAAAACGATTAAGAAATGCAACCCTCAAACATCTCAGGGGATGAAAACATTTCAACAAAACAGTTACTGTGACCGATTTCACAATGCGCTGGGCTACAGCACGGTACCCGACTATAACGCCGGGGACAAAAATCACATTCACGTGAGCAAACACAGCAGAGAGCTACGCGCCGTGTCGCGGGCAGATAGGGCCGGGGCCACGTATTGGAACGTAATTAAGGATAAAGCCCAAGGTTAAATTGAATGATGGTGTTTTTGAGCAAATCCAGCTGCTGGAACAATCGGCGCTCTGTGTCTCCATACAGTCCCCTCTCTGTCCGGACGGGGGGGAAAAGCCCAGGGACCGAGCTCAGGTACGGCCGACATCAAATCAATCTCAGCTGCGGCCCTCCTCCCCTCTCCCACAGTAAGTGGCTTGTACTTATCTGTCTGCCACAGGACCTTCATGCACACACTCCACCACTGTCAAGTCCATAGCATTAAATAATTGATTATCTCTCTGCAAAGGGGCCCTGATTTCCTTGTATATAGAGTCTGGGCAACCATTTTACACAGAATTACAATATGTGGGAGCTGGGGGGAGTTAGCCTTTTAAGGGAGGCTCAGTGCAGTTTGTGTTCCTATCTAGTTGAGTGCAGTTTTCTTTTTTTCGTTCTGGTGCTAAGGAAATGTTTGCCATATTTCGGGGCTGGGGAGAAGTGAACGGCCTAAAGAAGAGTTAAAGCAGCCCTTTCAGCAGGTAGGGAGAATAAGACAGCCGTGATTGGCCCACGCGAGCTGCACGGCAGGACCAGAAGGCCTCGTGTTCTCGGGTTTTTTCCTCCCCTCTGAGACCGTACTTACATTCCGGTGGGATTTACATTCGACGCATTGCACGAATTCTTTGGTCGACACACCTCCACGAGGAGCACCAGAGGAGGTGCGGGGGCCGTGAGGGTTGGGGGCATTATTCCAAGATTTCTCTCAACACATCACCCCCGAGGACATCACTATGTTTCCTCCATCAGAAATTCAACAAACCTGTCAGGACACTTTTGACACAAAATGGCTGGGGTGAGACAACAGTAACAGCAAAATCAAGAGAGAAAAGAGAACTGCCCCCTCCCATGAATGAGACAGGCAGATAATAGTAACATTAGCAGCGCTGACTGCGGTAGGACACTGGGATCAAAGGTATCAGTGCGTATAGCCAGCATTGTTTGAAGTGGCAGTGTTGCAGACTCTGGATGACGGGCAGGTAGAGATCGCTTTTTAAGGGGTAACAAAGGGCAGATTCAAGCCCATGTAAACCACCCCGCTCAACCCCCCCCCCCCCCCCGCGGTGGCTCGGAGTCCTGGTACTCCTCCACACCACCTCCCTCTTACTCTGTGGTTTCGTGCAGCACACCGCCTCTCCCTGCCTCGCCCGTTCCCCCTGACTGACAGCTTAACTAAGGTATGAAAACAAACAGTCGCCTGCAGAATCGCAGGGCAGGAAACCGATCTGCCTCTAATTCCTCAGCGCTCCAAGCCTGCCGCCCGCCTCACCCCGGATCCATCGCTAAGCCCTCACGCTGTGTGTAATGATTTTACACCAGGATGCGCAGCCCTGCATAGGCAGCCACCTCCCCTACCTCTACACCTTTCACACTTAATGCAAACACTCGTGGAAACGTACAACCAAATAAAACAACGTCAGCCATAGAAACAAAACCGGATCCCCCGTTGTGTTCGGGGATCGTAGTTAATTTATTAGTATCGTATTTTACATTTCTGCTCGTTTCGCCAACAGAGACTGGTGATGTTCTGACACCTTGGACACAAGCAGAAGAACGGAGCGAGAGCCAGGATTGGCTCTGCACTGAGGGTCCGTTCACACAGCCCTGTCCCTGTTTGCCAATCAGGGCACAACTCTAACCTCTCCACACCAACTGTACGTAGTCAGAGGGTCAAAAGTATGGAAAAGTATGCAAAGTGCTTGTGTAAAAGTCACAAAGAGTCTGGATTCTATGCCACTGACTGAGGAGGAAGCAGGAAAAAAAACATGAATTACCAGTCATTAATTTCAAAAGGGGCAGAATTTCATATTTTCCTCATTTATCTTTGAACATCTTTTGTAGCCGTGTAACAATGACACAGAAAAGAGGCTCTAGGTGAGCCGCACAAAGCCGGTTTGGCTCCAGACTCAATATGTGCATGCTTGAGAATATGCAGCAAGGCCAGCGTGCCAGGAGGTACCTTTTTATCTAGATGTGGGCCTTTATCTGTGACTTTACCTCCATTCATTTAAACCTACAGGCATGCTTGGCCTTTGTATTGATTTTAACCCAACAATTAATGTGGTCTCTGATTTATCATAACACTTTAGATCTTAATCATATGGCATTTTCTGCTTGCGCTCTTTGTTTGTGTTTTAATTAAGGGGACCTTGTGTGTCTCCAGCCCTGAGCTCCTTTTTAATTGGCAGTATTTACATCAGGCAAACTTCAAACACAGAGAAAGACGTTTGTAAGGGAGAGGAGGGGGGGGGGGGGGGGGAGAGGGCCTTTGAAATGTCTGCAGTCAAATGAAATGGCATGCTAATTAAAAACCTAGGGCTGCCAGTGTGATATGAAAAGTATTTATATATGTAACATCGTCTGTAGACCTGGTCACATTTCAAATTTTATATTCTGTATCACCCCTACCTGTGTTCATCTTTGCAGCGATGGCTGACTATTCATATCCGTCAAATAAACCTTTTTAAAAAATTTATATGAAAAGACCTGCTTTGAAAAAGCTAAATCATTTCAAACATTTTAACTATAGCTCTTTGATCTACAGTGGCATATACTAACGCAGGAACAATGAATCTAGTTTACCAAGGCATGATTTACACTCGACCTCACTGCAGCTATTGCCTATATGAATACACGAATACACTTATTAAACTATACGACTATTTTATGTACACAGAGTGAAAGTAATCCAATAATGAAAAATCAGGGGAAAATATTATTTGTCATTCTGTAATGCATATGAGTCAAACATCCATTAAAGGTGAAGTTGTTAAAAAAAAAAAAAACTGCAACATCCAGTAATCTGGCACTCTAAATATTTTTCAGATAGAAAGAATAAGCCGATTTCAGGGCATTAGATACGAGATGATCACAAGTGGAAGAGTGAGCCATACATTTGGTGAAAACCTGTGAAGCTGAAACAAAAGACACAGAGAGAATAGATGTAGAAAATGGGATTTCTCTGTGCAGTTCAAACTGTGTTTGTTGTAATGCGGCACTATGAGGGTGGACCACCCAGAAACTACTGCCTGGAGGGAGGGAGGGAGGAAAAAGAAGAGAAAGAGAGAGAAATTATGGAAGAAGGGAGAGGAAAAGATAGGAGGAGATGGAAAGAGAATTAATTACAGAGGAGTGAGAGGTTGAGACCATGGTTATGATGTGTTTGTGTGCGTGTGTGTGTGTGCGCACGCGTGTGTGTGTGCCAGTTCAGGCATTCCTATAGACACTGCAAAACAGAAGTATTTAGCTTGGACATCAGCTCCTCATCGGACATATAATCTCATGCCTCAGTTTATAATTAAAGAGGGCAGCAGGATTATCTTTCATCAGCAACAAGAAGTTACAAGACTGCTTGGCTCCAAGTATACTGCGTGGCTTGATTAATACTATGGCTATGCTGTGCTGGAAGTTTAGTTTGCTTTCTGAGGGTGTAGTTCATTAGCAAGTGAAAAATGGACGAGTATGGATAACGTATCAACTTTGTTCTTCGATCTGTTTGTCTTTGATGTTTTCAGGGCTTATTTCACATTCACTGCACATTCACATGAGCACTACGGTTAATTTTCATAAGGAGATACAGCCAGACTATGTACTATATCACAATGGATCATGTATTGTGATTATTATTATTATGGTTATTATTATAGTTATCATCATTACTATACTATATAATATATTTTAGTTATAAATATGTTTTTCAAAAAGCAGTCAGATAACAGTGACGTTATCTCATCTTCCATTTTAGTATTGTAATGTACCGTAGGATTTGTACATTAGGGGAACGTATATATTTCTTGGAAAATTATGCCCTTAAAACGGTTTGACTTTTTTCCTTCACGGACTACAAGTGGACCACAGAGGAAAATAATACTCAGAGCCCTTCTATCTATTGTAAGGGATGAGATTGATTCATCCTCCCCTGATTGAGCTGTGTCAGGTCCCAGATCAGTCCTCCACGCCACACAGACTCACCCTTTATTTCACTCAGAAGCTCGCTCGTGTTCAGTCTTTCCATCTTTTCTTTCCAGTCTTTAGAGAGAAGTTTTTCCATGCAAGATGAATCTGGAAGACAAAGAAACAGCATACCCTTTAATAGGTGAACCCATCCTCCATACACTGTACTTCTTTAGCATATCACTTTGTAGGCTCAGACTTTGCCTGCATAGTGATTTCTATCTGAACATAATTCTTTTGTCGGTTAACACTGATTTCACTAACTGCCAAAATGCCTGAGCTTGAATATGACCTGCTTTTTTAGATCTGTTTGGGTTGAAAGTATTAAGGACAAAGAACCACCACGACTTAAAAACATACACCGTCTGGGTGAGATTTTAAAGGCAACACTTATCTGTTCTCACCCACGATTTAGACATGCATTTATGTGTGTTCAACAAAACACATGAAAACAATTCACTATATGAAAGGCATATCTTGCGGCGTCAAATTACTAGTTATCTAATAAAATTAAAACCCTATCAGCTCTATAATTATACAGCTCTACCTCTGCAAAAGGACGAAGGAAAACATAGAAGGTCCAATGACATTAATTGTGAATGTTGCCAACAGACAGAGAGGCTGTTATTTCAAAAAACCATTCTGCAGAAGATAGAAAAAAAACTTCAATCAACATTGAAAAGTGGCAAATATTCCCGTCTGAACTGCTTTGCAGAAAAATCAGGCTGATGTTTACTCTAGGTTGTTGAAAAATCAAAAGGTATTATTACAATAATTACAGAACTTACAGTAGACTACATTCTGAATTAGCCAGGGTTACTGCCAGCATTGTCACGCTGGAGGTAAAGGTATGCGTTCGGTACATGTTGCTAACCTTAAAATAACTAACTCTGGTAAAACACATGAACTACAATGTTTTGCTCGCAAACAGCCTTTGTAATACAGTTTCCAGTAATCTTAGCATTGCGTAAACCCTTCCATTAACCCCAACACAAGCTTAGAAGAGGGCGTCTCACAAAGAACACGGTTACCGAGTGCCAAATGATGGGATTTATCTATTCCTTTCATCTTTCTCCTTCCAAGACGCAAAATAACCAAGATTTATTGTCCTATGGCCGTGAATATTCCAAATTAATTATTCAAATGCAGATAAGTAATGCATTTGCTAAAATGCACACATATACAGTAAGTGAGCACTTTATTAGGTATTTATTAGACTTCTTTCCTAGACTTATTGGTCTTCTACTAATGTAGCCTATCCACTTAAGAGGTTTGACGAGATAAGAGATGCTCTTCTACATACGACTGTTGTAACGTGTGGTGATTTGCGTTACTGTCAACTTCCAGTCTGGCCCTTCTCCACTGACCTCTCTCATTAACCAGGCACTTTTGCCTGCAGAACTGCTGTTCACTGGATGCTTTCTTATTTTCACACCATTCTCTGCAAACTATAGAAACTGTTGTGCGTGAAAATCCTAGGAGATCAGCAGTTTCTCAGATATTCACCCAGTATGGCACCAACAATCAAGTCACTTAGATAAAATGTATTCCCCATTCTGACATTTGGTCTGAAAAACAGCTAAACCTCTTGACTATGTCAGCATGTTTTTTATGCATTTAGTTACTGCCACTTGATTGGCTGATTAAATATTTGCACTAATAAGCTGGTGTACAGGTCTAACAAAGTGCACAGTGAGTGTCTAGTGTCTGCATAGGCTCCATATAACCTCTATGGAGTGAGGGTGAAAGCAGTTTAGTTGTCTGGCGGGGGTCAATACGGCGAGGGCAGGGAGAGATAAATGGGGTGGGTGTATGGGGGGGGGGACTACAAAGGCACATTTAAAGGAAGGTAAGAGGTGAGGTGGGGGTTTGTTCACCGCGCACACGAACACGACGGCGATGAAGACAATTAACATTTGTCTGGCTGGACGATGAATCAGCGGCAGGAATGGCTGGAATCTGCGCGATAAAGAAGGCAGCGCTCGCCAGCCCGGACGGAACAGGACGACCGTACCCTGCCCCGCGCAGAGGTCAGCCAGTTCCCATCAAACGCAGCTCTTCCTCCGGGTCTCACGGGCCCCCGAAACGCGCCGCGGACGGGCTGACCTTCACCCGGGGGCCCTCAGGATGTGGCCCCCAGAGCGGGGAGCCCCAAGGTAACGGAGCTGTGTGAGCCCCGTTTCACCAAACGCTGAGAGCAGCCCTCTCTGCTCTGTCCTCTCTCTCTTATTCTTTACAGCAGCAGCAGGCGTTCCCAAAAAGGCCACGCCCAAGCGTGAAGCCATGACACCTCAGTACTGTAAAGTGGATGCAACTGCTCAGTACTGGGGAATGACACTATCCCCCCACTGCATGGCAGTCGCAGGAAAGTGATGTAAATTACTGTGTATTTGGGTGAAAACGTCGTAGGCCAAAATCTTTGAAAAGCTATAATAATAATAATAATACATGCAAATACAACAGAACCATAACAAAAATAACAAATTAAATAAGGGGGTAATGCCAAATGTTATGCAGTAACTAGGTAGACTAACCTGGCAGAGCAATCCCAAAATAATGTAGTGATGCTCGAGTGAAATTTTGGAACAGGTGAGGTAAGATCTCTCCTGTATAACTGACTCTGGGTTCAGATGCTGGGCAAATGGCCCTGTGAACTGCATCACCCCATCGCATGTTCTCTGCATTTTTACACAGCATAACTATGCTCAGTGTCTGAGTATCACCGCTGCTTTTCTACCTTTGCTTTCTGGCTTCAGTTGTCATCTTTGGAATGTGTTTTCAACAACATGATATATTATGTGTGTGCCTTCCAGTGCCCTTGACTCACGAAGATTGCATTCTTACAAGCTTGTAAGAATGGATTTGTTCTCTCACAAAAAGGGCAAAAGCCAAAAGCAGACATTCTTGTTGTCTGTGCGGAAAGCCCAGAGGCACCATGTTAAATGGTTAAACGCTTCTGCAGACAATGGGTCATTTGTGAACGCCCTGCTAACAAAAGGGCTGAAATTCATAAGTGCACATTGTGCGTGTCTCTGAGATTCACTTACAAGAATGTTGTATTGTAGTCATGAGGTACTTCTGGCACTTAAAAACACCAAATAAAGCCCTCACATGCACACAGAAGTCACGCATATCGGATCATTTCTCAAACACTGTACTCTGGCATCTACAGAAATTAAACATTTTATTGACTGAACAAAGTAAATGTACTTTAACCATACTGATAGAACTAATTCGCAGGTCGTGTTGCAGAAGTATAAACTGAAAAGGCACTTTGGCTTTCTGTAATTAATGGTGTTCCATAAAAAAGCATTGAAACGGCAACCTTGATTAATACCCTTAAGTATATGCTTTGCATACAATGACATACGGTACAGTGAATGGAGGCAGAATATGGCATTGTGTTTTGTAATTCTATTCGCACGGCTCAGGATCCGGGTTTCCTCCGAGTGAGAGCTAAGCACTCACGGTACAGGGCCTGGGATGAAATGGAATTAGCCGCAAGATTTACGGTAGCCACTTAGGAAAGAAAATACAATCTGTAACTCTACACTACATCTGTACTTCATTCCGAAGAGAATTGCAGAGGTAAATTTATGCTCCAGGGTTTGACAAACAAAGCTGACAGGGAGGAAGAGAAAAAGGGAGGGAGAGGGAGGGAAAGAGAGAGGGATGAAGAGACGCTTTACCCTACATGGCGTCCTGTCCACCATTACTCTTGCCCTTTCTACTTTGCAGTAGAGATATAAGGACTGTTTAGACTGCTGCGTGTGGGGAATATGATTTCTTTTTATCCTGTACTCTGTAACCGCAACCTACCTTTCACCAAAAGGATTCCTTCCACCTGTACCACAGAAAAACCTAAAAGCTTTTAGCCCACAAAAACACCCGAGAAATCACACAATACAGGAGCAGCCAGTGCTTTGTGTGGGTCTCTCACAGAGAGTAAACCTACTGCTGCATTCTGTTCTGACTGTTCAATCGGCCGAAAAGGTCCCTCCAGGTTTGGTTGATGCAATGTTACTGACACTCACAACAAACATGGGCTGAGAGTGTCCACGGTGCGCACTCCTGGCCAGCCAATGAGAGAGAAGAGAGAGAGTGAGAGACAGAGTGAGAGAGAGAGAGGATTGTGGGACGTGTGGTCTAGCTGCCCCTCGGTAGGACTGATTTGGTGAAGAATGAGTCACCATTCGGCACCCTCGCTGGACGGATATACCACCAGACTGGAGGGATCCTATCCCACTGCGTGCCCACTGTATCAGATACCGGCCTGTGCAGTGTATACACCACAAACAATAACATTCCTTCTCTGCAATTACCAGGACTGGACCTCCCCTCTGATGGAGAGAGGACCT
The DNA here is from genome assembly GCF_963514075.1 of Conger conger. Lineage (NCBI taxonomy): Eukaryota > Metazoa > Chordata > Actinopteri > Anguilliformes > Congridae > Conger > Conger conger. The sequence goes on from NC_083765.1 coordinate 13,324,778, forward strand.
GAGCTCTCTGGTGAACGTGTGAGGGGTGTGAGGAGCGGGGGAGAGGGAGAGGAGGCGTGAGGAGGTGTGGAGGACAGAGGGAACGGGAGAGAGGAGTGGAGGAGTGGCGGGGGGGAAGGTCAGCGAGGCGTTTTCGCCGAATACTTCCCGTGCACTGTGGGCTCCGAGACGCCCAACGGCCCGCAGATGCTGCTCCTGCACTTGATCATTAAGGAATGCGCCAACTGTTTGGGAGATAGGGCCGTGCCAGCTCCCATCATGCTCGGCAGTGCCCCCCCCTCCCTCCATCGGCACTCCTCCGCGCCCGTACCTCTGCTCCGACACACACGCGCACCGTGCGCCAAGCAGCACAAAGAGGGAGGCTCACGCAGGAATGTGAGGGGGGGGGGGGGCAACCTATCAACCATCAGCCTAAAGGTGAAAAGAGCCCCCCTCCCAGGTACGACTGTAAAAACACCTGAACTCAGCCCATAATCCAAGGCCAGAAGACAGTTTAAACTAACAGAGACTTCCCAAAAGGGCCTCAGACCAGGTTAAAATTCCTATGCACGTTTACCAGCGCACAAAACACTCAGCTCACACAAACATGTCTGGCTTTTTTCTGAGCACCCTCGTAAAGGAGAAGAATGCGTTCAGATCAATAATCGTAGTGCTTATAGATTTCTTGCATTCTTGCATGCCGTTCTAGCTCCTGGAGTGGTATACACGGGAGTACAGGAATTCTGCCTAATATCAGAATAGCACTGATCCGCACATTCAGACAACTCTGAGCATGCAAAGCTGAGACGCTTCTGTGCAACACTATACAAACTGGCTGCTTAAGCTGGAATGTTATTTAAAAAAAGGAACATTTCAGCAAATACAGCATCAAGAAGAAGAAAACTAAGAAGAAGACTAAGAAGAAGAAGAAGAAAGAAAATTAAAGAAGTGGAAAGTAAGAGATTACGGTAACCATGTAGCATTACAACAGCAGTTTAAAAAAAAACAGGAAACATAAGGAATCATGTCTTTATAAGGTGCTGTTATAAATCGTGTCTTGTCACAGAAAAACATCAGAAGCGGACAAATAAAGAGTTTGTTATTATTTCCCACTGAGCCTCCCCCATGCGCTCTCATCCTGCATCTCAGGGATGAAACAATGTGGGGCCAAGGAGGAGTCCCCTCAGATGGGATGAGAGAGGAATGATAACAATAGCTGCTATCTGCTGTTATTTACATTTTCCCAAGGTCCCTCTGGAAGAGCCATGACCAAAGTGAAGCCGCCAGGATCATCCCGCTCCGCTGGACCCGACCCAAGAACCCTCCCTCACGTCTCTCTGGGGTCCTGGGCCAACGTGGAGCAAAGGGGTCCTGGGACCACCGCACACTGCCTGCTCCGCAGATACCCAGGGCACACACGCATGCCACAAAACTCACTTCCGTGGACGTCTGAGGCTGCCGGGTGGCTGAGAGACCAGGCTGTGGTGCGTGGATGAGTCCCACGGCCTCGGATCCAATCCGGACCCAGCCAGAAACTCACACATTTGATTTAATGACTGAACCAATCAAGCCACCAAACATGCCCTTGATTAGTTAAATGAGGTGTGAGAGTTCCTGGTTACAAGTGGGTCCCGAGGACTGGAGTTGGGAAACGCTGGTCTACACTCTCCCGAATCAGAAGTGCTGCAGTTGCAGATAATTGGACATTCCAAATACAGGTGGGAATCGGATGTACAATATTGAAATATGCACAGCCCCACAAAAAATGTCAAATAAAACCCTATGACCACCCAAATGGACTGAGGGGGAGTGAAAGATTGGGTCTTGCACCAGAAATCAGCAAAACAGTGCATTTCAATGAAACTGATTCTGTTTTGAAAAATGAACCACAGACGACATCCAGTGTGGATATCCATATCCCCTTTCATAATCTGTGCCCTATGGCAGGCCAACGGCTCGTCAGCGCCATTATCCTCTCATCTTTACACTGTCGGTAAACCCAGGAGAGCGAGATAAAGACACAGCAAACTGCAGGAGATAAACCGGCTAGGTTAGGGTACTCTCCCCGTCACGTAAATACAGAGCTAATTGTCATCGTAAATCTTCAGACGGTGAAGTTTGTGGAATTGTGTTTGGTATAAACACAGTATTCATCACCTGGCTGTGTGCTGTGCCAAAACCAAATGTTTAACAGAAACCACAACAGTGTACCAGTGAGAGGCAGGCAAGCGTTGACAATCCCACTCGACACTGCCAGCCTTCACCTGCCTAACACGAGGGGAAACACCATCTCTGATTACAAGCTTGTGGTGACAATTCTCCATTTTACAGCCCGTGTTGTGATAAACAACTTAATAAACCGCCGGCACCCGATGTAAAGCACTTTCAAACGCACTATACCATGAGAAATGCAGACTTTTTTTATTCAAAACGGCTCGTTTGAAAGGTTTATTATGGGCATAAAGTGATCCTACAATCAGAGCTTGATCCGAAAGCCACAGTAAAGTCAAAGTCACTGAAGGGAAAAATGAAATGCACACAGAACACACCATGAGCAAAAAATCAGATCTATTTCAATTTGACACGGCACATGAACTCCAAATGATATAATCCAAGCACCACCCTCCACCAAAACATTATCTGTATTTCGTTCAAAAATCAAATTAGGAATGGCAGGTTGAAATGGACCCAAAACAGATTAAAGACATCTAATAGATGTACAACACCTTGTTCCAGCTCCAGCTTCATAAAAGCTGCTTCCCCTTGTCCAGTCTGGTTACCAATACCTGTCTGCACAAGAAATTTAAAACACAAGCTTGACCCCTGAACCCCCATGTACTGCTATGGGAGTAGTGATGTTTACGCCCCCCCCCCCCCATTTAAGAGAGTCCGAGACTGCAGCACAGCAGCCCTTGTTACTAAGCAAAGCAACTTTTTTTTTTTTGCCGTGGCCTGTGCTAACATGAAAAGAAAAGGGAGGATGGCTGCTACCACTAATACAAACAAAGGCAATTGTGCAAGTTGTGTGCTGAAGATAATGCAATCTCACTGTACCGGTAAACGCTCTGGCAGCTAAAGGGAAACACGAGGTTGACATGGGGCTTTTAGAAATATTCTATACAATCCAGTATACTGCATATAGTTAAATAATTTGAAGACACTTCAGTATGACACTAGTGCCCAGCAAGTGTGGAACACTAATAATTGCTGAAAATATATATTCAATATATAATTCAATTAGTAACAAAGAACAGGTATAAACTCAATGTTGATCAAAAACTGAAATGGCACAGATACATAATCTGGGGCCTGTTTGTCCTAACTAAGCCAGTCTGTCTCACCACCTACTTCAGTCGGGACCAGAATGCAGTGCTGTCACTGTGAACCAGACCCGGGGTCTTGTGCCAAGACTACCGGCACCTCCAGCACTAGTGCTGCTTCCTGCACCCCCTCAGGAAGGAGCTCTTCCTCCTCACCCGCGCGGCCTCTCCCCAGGCCTGGGGCGTGGTGCTGGTCGGGATACCTGGGCTTCTCCCGCCTCCAGCTGCCATCCTCCCCATTTCATGCCACGCTGACGCTCCCACAATGCCCTGCTTTGTGCCTTTTCCGAATGAAAGCGCAGTTATGTGGCGGTAAGGACGCAATACCAACAGCGGAGAGCCCCCCCCCCAACCCCCCCACCGCCCTTCCCTTCCTGGTCACTGAAGTGTCATCACTCACTCGGACGGCAACCAGGAAACTCCCCTCCACAGATCCGTATATCAGCCAGCAGTCCCCCTTGGAGGGGCCTAATTATCGAATCAATGACCAACTGACGCCAGGATGGACATATAAATCATTTCCCCCATAGATATTAAGCATAGTAAAATTGCACTGCTTATGAACACACAGAGGAAATGTGAAGGAATACTTATTTTCTAATGGTGTACAAAATTAATAGTGAAGTATATTGCTATTGTGTAGAGAACCACTTTGTGTGAATGTACTTATCTTTCTTTCTTCCTTTTTGAGCAGAAAGATTATCGAGCTCACTGCAGGTAGGACCCTCAGACAGAGCACAAGCTGCTACAGCAAGCTGCATTAGGTTAATAATTATCTTTGAAACACTTTCAAGTGCAACATCTTCAGCAATATTAGGAGAGAAATATGCAGTCCGGGGAGGAAGGCTGTCAAGGTCAGAGAGTGAAGCACCTCCTGTTCAATCAGAGAGTAGAGCAAGCTCAGTTTTAAGTATTCTCCCGACTTGTTTTGGAGGAATTGCGTGATGCATTTCTGTGGGGGACGACGTTGCCTGTATTTTCCCGCAAAAAAAAAACGAAAAATAAGGAGAAAGAAGGAAAAAGCACATACTTCAAGTTCAGGTTTTTGAAATCAAGAACTGGCTGTGTTCCAGAGTCGTTCCCCTCGCGGAATCATTTGTGTCTCTTTTTTTTTTTCCTTTTTTCAAAAACGAGGCAGAGACACGGAGCGTACAAAGCCCCGGCTTCTCACGAGCGCGCCTGGCACATCGCACAATCTTCTGAATGTCTTAATCACAGAGGCGCTAAAACAAGACGCCATCGCACCAAATAAAACACAATAATTACAAGAATCAAAACTGAAAAGGGGAAACAACACAAGGGAACGTGTTTTGTCATCCCGTCAGCGGCCCCAGAGACAACAGCCGCTGGATGTGCCAAATGTTCCCGAAAAGCCTCCATAATCACCACGTTATTGATGTGAGGACAAAAAGGGCACTAATTGCAAGGGAGCAATCTAAACGTAATAGGTTACACACCCGGCCGACGCAGCACAATGTGTGCGGAGAGGAGAAGGAGAAGAAGAAGACGACGGAGAAGAAAAAAAAAATTTCCGCGTACAACGGAACGCCGGCGCTCATTTTCAGGCAATTACCTTCTCTCCTTGTCAACAGTTTTAATAACCTCCATCATTTCCACAAGGCTTTTTTTTGCTTCAGTTAAATAATTTCAGCTCTTTAATATGCAAATGTGGCTGTTGGTATGCATGGGTGAAGAGGCACAGGTCCTTGAAATATGTCAGTACATTGTGGAGCACCTGCACCTCAGGGCTGGTCTTGATTTAATTGACACGTAATACTGTTCATTATTCCACTTAGTGAGCAGTCCCTGTTAGTCACCTGTAGGCCCTCCTGCATGCAGCTAGCTCAGCTTGTCAAAAGCAGCTCTGAGCAGCGGGTATAAATAGAACAGAGCACTGGTTCTCCTCTCACCATTGGCGGTCGGGACAAAGAGGCCCCCTGGCCACACAGTGTGACTGCTGGTTTTCTTTTGGGGGGGGGGGGGGTTTGTGGCTTCTGCCGACACCTCGATTGCACGCTACCTGGCTGCAAAAGCCTGGCCGTTTGCGTGGAGAACCGGGTCCAGATGGGTCGCGCACATCGTCAGGGTACCGGTGATGTGCTAAGCCGACCACGGTGACTCCAGGTTTCCAGGGACTGCCATGCGTACGGGGAGGCTGACCTCGCTAAGGAGCCGCGTGTTCGTTAGCCTCCCACACATTAACCGGTCCCGGGAGGATTCACCTGCATGACCAGGCCAGCTCAACAAATGGCCTCCCCCCCCCCCCCCCACACACAATCCATTTTGCTTCAGGAGCCTCGGAGCAATCAGCCCTGAATTATTCAACTCCGCCGATGATCAATTCATGCAAGCCAGCGCACGGGCGATGGGCAATCCTTCAGCCCGGCCGACAGCGCTAGCACAAGGAAATTCCAACTGACAGCATAATTAATGTAAACGTTAATGAACACAACCAGGTAGATTGAGTCACCAAATAAAACTGTTTAAGTCACTAATGAAATGACACCGATGTCATTCGAGTGAAGGAAGCCTTACTTTAGCAAACACACCGGCCTCTGAGAGAGGCTTTTAAGAAATGCTCTTTATGAATGGCTTCGGAAGGAATTCTTTGCAGACTCTGTAGTGTCTCTTTTGATAAGAGAGGGGAGTATTCAGCCCGGTTAGGGGGCTACGTCTGGCTGGTGAAGAGGGCCAGGGTGACGGGGGTCCCATCTTTCCTTCATGCCGATATCAGCACCCTGCCCCTGACCTGGTCACGAGCCGTGGGGAGGCACAGCAACCACATGAAAGAGTGGAGGGGATGGCTTGGGTGGAGCTGGTGAATTATGAATCAGAATGGCTCTGCAGATGAGCCCAGTGCCACAGCACAGACGGGTCCAGAGACCGCTCTGCAGATGAGCCCAGTGCCAGCACACACAGGTCCAGAGACCGCTCTGCAGATGAGCCAGAGCACACACAGGTCCAGGGACCGCTCTGCAGATGAGCCAGAGCACACACAGGTCCAGAGACCGCTCTGCAGATGAGCTCAGTGGCCCCCTTCATCCATGGGACGGAAGAGAAAAACAGGATGAAGGAGAAAAAGAGAAAGAGTCAGAGACAGAAGGGGGACTGAAGATAGTTCATGAAACCTGAAAAGTCTGAATGAAGGACACAGCGAAAGATGAAGAAAAAAAATTTAAGCAAGAGGTCAAGAGGTTCAGCTGTTTTTCAGACCAAATGTCAGAATAGGGAAGAAATGTGATCTAAATGACTTTGACCGTGGATTGATTGTTGGTGCCAGACAGGGTGGTTTCAGTTTCTCAGAAACTGCTGATCTCACACGGATTTTCATGCTCAACAGTCTCTACAGTTTGCAGAGAATGGTGCGGAAAAAAAATCCAGTGAGCAGCAGTTTTGTGGGCAAAAGAAATAACCACGCATTACAACAGTGCATCTCTGAACACGCAATGCGTGAAACCTCTAAGTGGATAGGCTACAGCAGCGGAAGACCAATAAGTCTAAAAGATAAGTCTAATAAATACCTAATAAAGTGCTTGCTCAGTATATATATAGAGAGAGAAAGATAGAGAGACAGAGAGAGAGAGAGAGAAACAGATAACTCACTGAACCTGGAAAGGGAAGAGTAAAAAAAATAGAAAAATCCAATCAAAACTTATGGAGGGCATAAGGAGCCGAAATAAGGCCGTATTCAGAGCCACCGAACTGCCCCCGAAAGGCAGCTGGCGGAACAGCTGGCGAGCAGGATTAATGTCAGAAGAGTGAAATAAAGCAGAGCATATGTCCGAGCCTGAGGTGCGAGGGGGGGTCGGGCCCCGGCGGGGCCACATATGCGCAGCTGGTCGCAGCCGCTGCGCAGCTCTGCCCCCAAACCCCACCCCCCCAAGGTCACTCTTAAAAACTGGGGCTATTTAACGCTCGGGTGAGAAGAACCAACTTTCGCCTCGCTGTAATCCACCCAGCCACTTCATACGCTACTCTCCTTCTCTGATACTGCCAATTAGGGCTCGTTCGGAAAAAGAGAGAGAGAAAAAAAAAAGGCTTCAGTTTACGCAACGGGAGACAGAGAGGGAGAAATATCCCAGCGCACGTCTCTCCCAAATCCGATCAGGACGGTTGGAAGCACGCAAGGACCGTGGGTGATGTGAAACACTAGAGAACGAGAAAAAAACAAAAGACAGTCTCTCCTATGAGATAAAAAAAGAAAAGTAAAAATGTGTGGGGCGGGTGGGTGTGCCTCGGGCGAAACTTCCTCGGGTACTGATGAGGTTTTCAGCACTTGTGAAGATGAGCATTAGGAGAGATATGTGGACTTAATTTTAATTTATAATTTCCATTTGATGTCGGTAATCATTAGGGCCCACACACTGTAATAAATTATAATTTCACACGAGAATTAAATTACTGGGTACCTTACAGAGGAGCCATTACTTTGTTGGGTACCCTGCAATCTAACTGTCAGACATAAACTCTACAGCTAATCAATGCTCCAAAAACATTCACATTTATTCATCTATGTTAAATTAATAGAAGTGTGGGGATAATGCGGCTAACAGCGATCATGGCTGCCTGCGCTCATTTACCAAATTAATGGGTGCCGAAGACAGAGCACAGACAAAAAAGAGTGACTAATAGGATCCACATGAATAGATTAAAATTTACCCAGAAGCCCAGTGGGTGCTGCACAGTCACCCAAACTTTTAATTCATTATGAACGCAGGGCAACTCTTGACACTTCCCGTGATCTGACGGGAATACACGTGGGAATACTTTACATGGATTCTGCAAACTTAGTGCTGAAATGCGGTATGGAGCGTCGGATGCCGCGGAGCTGCTTCTAACAGCACGGACGTTTCCCCTTCCGCAGTGGCATTAATGCCACACATGTGTGTTCCTGAGAGTCCCTCAGTCAATAACATTCCCCAAATTCAAAACCATGCCAAATTTCGTACTGGATCATTTGTACAATAATAAAAAGACACTTTATGTATCATTCTGATAAAATGTGGTTACAAAAAAAATAAAAGAATCTTTTCTTAAGACCTGCGAAAATCACATGCAGTTTATAACTCTTAACTTTATTTAAAGAGATCATATATGAGTAAAGTTAATATATAACTTGTTAATATATAATGCTGTTTACCACCTTTAGCTGTAAATATTCAGAAATATAATGTTTGCGTAACAGAAAAGAGGAAAAACGGAAGAAAACACTTTCTTCTTCCGAAGCTTAATTTGTTTGTGATTCATTTGTCTAATTAGGGAGGCAGGGCAATATGCTCGGCTGCTGTCTCTGACATTCTCAATTTCTCCAGTGCAGCAATTAAATTTGTTTATGGTCCCGTGCAGCTTGGTGTGTTTACATGCATGTCAGAGTTCATGATTCGCCCGCACTGCTCCAAGGACTCCCGGTCCAAAGGTCAGTATTTTTAGATGTCGTCCTCCATTCTCTGTTTGGAGTTCGACTAAAATGCATACCTCGGTTCACACACCGCAAGCGAACAACAGCGTTCATTTACCCCACACACACACACACACACACACACACACACACACACAGCACTTTAAATAAATGCCGGCTTTTTACAACGTAGAATGTGGAAGTAGTGTATAAACCATGGCCTTGTAACGTTTATTAAAAGAGGGAGAATACCCCTATAAAAGAAACAATAAAGCACGGGCTTGTGTCGGAGGTTCGGCTGTCGTCACCAGCACTGATGTGATTTGCCTGTGAACTCTTTCACTGTGTCATTTGTTCTGTATTTTTCTCCGTACGTAAAAAAATGAAACAAAAGCCCTTTATCTGCAAGAGACTCTACCCTGGCTGGTGAGGGAGAAGAAGCCGAGCGGACACGTAACCATAGAACTTTAAAAGGTTAAGGATTCTGGGTTCCAGGAAGTTCCCCCCTGGTCAGCAGCCCCGCGCTTCAATGGGCCATTGTTTTGCGAGGGTCCTCTAGCGACGGGTGTCGTATTTGCTTTTTGTACGGACACATCCCCCCTCTCTCTCTCTCTTTCTCTCTTTCCCTGTCTCTCTGTCTCTATCTTTCTCTCTCTCCCTCGCTCTCTCTCCGTTCGTCTCTATCTCTCCTCCCCTCTCCCCCGCACGCAGGCCGCGGAGCGCTGAGGCGAGCCGCTTTCACAGGAAATAAAGCGGATTCCTGAAATGTGTCTCAAGACTGCGCTTCGCCTCCAGAGGACTTACTGCTATCAGAGCGCTGCTCAGGCTCTCTGAACAGCCAGGCCCTGAACAGCCAGGCCCTGAACAGCCAGGCCCTGAACAGCCAGGCCCCGCCGAATACAGAGCGATGAGCGAGCAGGACAGAGACGTGCCTCCGCCTCCCCGTCCGTTAATGCAACACTTCGGTAACATGCAGCCAAGGCCCATCTAAACCTGGGCCCCACTGTCATTAATTAAAGCGATAACTAATAACTCTAATCAATCAGCCAAACTACACGACGTGTATTGCAGAGAGGTCTCGAAACACATTAACCACTCCATCCCCGGTGACTCAAAATTATCCAGGGGGCCACTCCCAGGGAGGGATGGCTGTCCCTCTCGTAATTGTGATCATCAGCCCTGGAGCTTCGCGGGGCAATAAAACACCTTTCTATCCCTCTCCTGACATCCTCATTTCAGCTCCTGGCACACGTGAAGCGGTTTAAAAAAAAGAGCGAGGAAGAGATGTTTGTTTTATCTCAAGGGATTAAAGAGGCTCTCCGCAAAATGCTAACATCTAAATTTAATCTGGAATATTCATGTGTCACACAAAGCAAATATGCTAATGGCAGCCGAGTACAAGTTTTGGACGGGAAACCCTCCCGTTTGCTAACGCGCTTCCCAGTGGCGGCACGGCCTGCGAGCTTAAAGTCTAGGAAAACAAGCAGTGGCGTGTCCCCTAAAATCATTAGTAACCCAGCTCAGATGGCTGTGGGCTGGGTGTGTGTTACAGCAGAACTATTTCCATCCCTGTCAGATGACCTCTTGTTTGGTATGAGCACAGGCAGCGACAGCAGGGCGGCCCAACCTGAGGTGGCACTGTTGTGCGGTGTAACCCTGCACGCCCACCTGTTTGGAGGTGTGCAGGCCCCCTCAAACCCCCCTCTGGAGCCGCCATTTGGCCGCCTGCCCAGACCCCCCCCCCCCTCACACACTCACACACACACACACACACACACACCACCCGATCTCAGCAGATAAAGTAAAGCACGTCAACATCTGTTCCGGTTCACGCTGATTTTAATTTACAAAAAGAGCCCCAGCTATTTCCAGAGCCAGGGTTCCATAGCACAATGACAGATTTAGGGCCATTAATGGAGCCCTGTTTTCTTGTGTGTCAGCATTTCGCTCTCACTGTACTAACCGGATACAGAGGGGTCAAAGCGGATAGCAAGTCAATTAAAGCCGTCGCAAATATAACAACCCCCCTCCACCCCCCTCCCCGTTTCCCAGAGTCCCTTTTAAACACCACAACCCCCCCCCCCCCCCCCTTCTCTCCAAACTGACACGTAACACAGTAGACAGTGCTCCTTGACAACAGCGTGTGAGGATAATACTGAACCACAGACTCTGATCCACTGTGAAAGGGAAACTGACCAGCTCTCTGTCTGCATTCAGGAATCAGGGGAGCGCATTCCAAATCTTCACAGACTGGTGATGAGATGCACCTACATTGTGGCACAGTCCACAAACAAGCCTCTGTCTTTTTTCTTCTTTTTTTTTGGGGGGGGGGTTCACTCTGGATGTGATTTGTCTCACAGACAACTAGTTTCCTCCTGTGAGGGGGGGGCGGAGGGGGGGGGTTCCGGCGTGGTGCGTGAGAAAGTGACACAATGGGGGCGTTGTGGCTGGCAGACAGCGCGGGGCAGAGTCGACAGCTGAGCCCAGAGAAGACGTTCCGGAGCAGTTGCCGGTGTGGATGAGGCAGGAATGTGAGCACGCGGGGGAAGGTGATACCGGCTCATGTGAAGAATGGCGCATTGAGCGGGGCAGCTGCTCCTTCTGTCAGAGAGGAGGACCTTCTCCAGACCTTCTCCAGCACACACGCCTGCATTAAGCGCCGCTCGCCACAAACACTAAACATTACATAGCATTATTACTCATCATTATTATTAGTAGTATTACTATTATTGTATAGTCATGTCCTGGCCTTGCCCCTGACCAAGCCACTGGCCTCAGAACTAGAGATGGTTCCAGGGCACTGCACTGTGGCAGCCCACTGATCCTAGGATGGGTTAAATGCAGAGGAAAAATTACCCCACACGGTCCAATAAAGTATATCTTATCTTAGAGGTATTATTCAATATTAGAACACAAAGTCCTCATAGCATTCATGTTTGTATTCTCAAGTAAAAGGCTGGTGAGGTATATTTGTCAGGGTGTAGGGCCTGTATTAAAGGGTTTAATGGTAGTGGAGTGAGGGTGTGTTTTCAGGGTGTAGGGTCTGTATTAAAGGGTTTAATGGTAGTGGAGTGAGGGGGTGTTTTTGGGGTGTAGGGCCTGTATTAAAGGGTTTAATGGTAGTGGAGGGAGTGTGTGTTTTTGGGGTGTAGGGCCTGTATTAAAGGGTTTAATGGTAGTGGAGTGAGGGTGTGTTTTGGGGTGTAGGGTCTGTATTAAAGGGTTTAATGGTAGTGGAGTGAGGGGGTGTTTTTGGGGTGTAGGGTCTGTATTAATGGGTTTAATGGTAGTGGAGTGAGGGTGTGTTTTTGGGGTGTAGGGTCTGTATTAAAGGGTTTAATGGTAGTGGAGTGAGGGTGTGTTTTTGGGGTGTAGGGTCTGTATTAAAGGGTTTAATGGTAGTGGAGTGAGGGTGTGTTTTTGGGGTGTAGGGCCTGTATTAAAGGGTTTAATGGTAGTGGAGTGAGGGTGTGTTTTTGGGGTGTAGGGTCTGTATTAAAGGGTTTAATGGTAGTGGAGTGAGGGTGTGTTTTTGGGGTGTAGGGTCTGTATTAAAGGGTTTAATGGTAGTGGAGTGAGGGTGTGTTTTTGGGGTGTAGGGCCTGTATTAAAGGGTTTAATGGTAGTGGAGTGAGGGTGTGTTTTCGGGGTGTAGGGTCTGTATTAAAGGGTTTAATGCTAGCGGTGTGAGTGAGGGTGTGTTTTTGGGGTGTAGGGCCTGTATTAAAGGGTTTAATGGTAGTGGAGTGAGGGTGTGTTTTTGGGGTGTAGGGTCTGTATTAAAGGGTTTAATGGTAGTGGAGTGAGGGTGTGTTTTTGGGGTGTAGGGCCTGTATTATTGGGTTTAATGGTAGTGGAGTGAGGGTGTGTTTTTGGGGTGTAGGGTCTGTATTAAAGGGTTTAATGGTAGTGGAGTGAGGGTGTGTTTTCAGGGTGTAGGGTCTGTATTAAAGGGTTTAATGGTAGTGGAGTGAGGGTGTGTTTTTGGGGTGTAGGGTCTGTATTAAAAGCTTTAATGCCAGCGGTGTGAGTGAGGGTGTGTTTTTGGGGTGTAGGGCCTGTATTAAAGGGTTTAATGGTAGTGGAGTGAGTGAGGGTGTGTTTTCGGGGTGAGTGAGGGTGTTTCTGTGAGAGTTCACACAGCAGGCTGGCATAGGGCCTGCAGCGTACAGCCGGCAGATCTATTTAACGTCTGCCGCGCCGAGCACCGGGAGCTTTGATTGGCAGAGAGCAGAGAGCGGCTTTTTGATCGCATGTCCTAACAAGCCAGTCCAACTTGTGTCTCCTAAGCCCAAGCTGAGCACCCCCGGCCCCCCGCCCAGACTCCCAGCACTTCACCGTTTCAAACAAAAGTACCAGACCCAGCGAACGGCTCTATTCCAGAGGAGGCAGCCCGGTACGCCACGCACACACGTAAGCACACACACACACATCCACGCACACACACGTACGCACACACACACACACGCACAGACACACGCACACACACACACGTACGCGCACGCACGTACGCACACACACACACACACGTACGCACACACGCACACACACACACGTACGCACACACACACACATCCACGCACACACACGTACGCACACACACACACACGCACAGACACACGTACGCACACGCACGTACGCACACAAACATACACACACACACATGTACGCACACACACACACCCACGCACACACACGTACGCACACACACACACACACACACACACGTATGCATACACATGAACGCACACACACACACATGTACGGACACACACACGCACAGACACACGCACACACACACACGTACGCACACGCACGTACGCACACACACACACACATGTACGCACACACACACGCACACACACACACACGTACGCACACACACACACATCCACGCTATTACATCGCGCCGTGATTAAACATATCGCTTTTCCCCAGATCGAGCAGGTTGTTAGAATCAAAGCTAGGTGGACGCGAGCTCGCGTTACTAAAGGAAGAAAGAAAGAGAGAGCGAAAGAGAGGGAGAAAAAGGAAGAAAAACAGGGTTTGACTGATGTTTGGCCAGTACGCAGCGCCTGGGGGAACGCTGGAGTGACAGGGAAGGAGAGGGGCGGGGCTAAGCGTTTGAAGCGCGGTTCAAAACCTGCAGGTTCACCTCGGCCGCCAGCCAAGAGAGGAGAAAAAGGGCGACTGGTTTCTCCAGCTTTATCACATATGCATGGAGTCAAGGGCTTATGCCACAGATCATTATAACAAAGATTCCTATTAATTAGCAGGATAAAGTAGAAGCAGACGACATGTCCGCCAGGGAGGGGGCTGCGTCTGTAGCGGTATCTCTCCCCGTTCCCACCGCGCGCCACCGCGCCAGAACTGGCCTTTCAAGACAACATTTTCAAATGAAATACACATAGAGAACTCAGAGCGGAGTCCAGTCTGAAGAGAGAGTAAAGGAAATGGGTTCTACACGGAGAGCGCACTGCGTAGGTACGGAGCCGGGTTCCGCGGAAAGGTTTCCTGGGTATTAAATCAGCTCAGGGGCTTACAGCTGATCCTATTCTCCAGCAAAGATTTGGGCCTGTCCTGCATCCCATTACTGTGAAGATAATGGGCTTGGACTTCTCACACAATGCTCATCACACTGCGGACGGGTAAATACAGTTAGTGCGTTAGCTCCTGCAGAAAACCCAGCTCAGTAGCAGCCAGCCTTGGACTCAGCGAGGGCTAATAAGTGCTATATGTAGCACTGACCTTTGCGGTGGGGAAGACCAGGATTGACACTCGCCAGATAGTCTCCAGACAATAGGAGAATCCAAGTCAGAACGAATGGCCTGTTTATGCTAATGTGTTCTGATAAAAGCATTTGCCACCTCATTGCGACTTCCAGAGTCTGGGCTTCGAACAGCTTTTACCACAGGAAAACAGCTAAGAACTGTGCAGGGAGGTGAATTTAGGAAGAGAGGGGCCCATAAGCACGAAGGAAAAAGCAGGCAGATGTTTGGCCAGTTGGCTCTATTGATGTCACCCCCCCCCCCCCCCCCCATGCCCCCACTGGTAAAACAATCAGTCCTGATTGGTTACCCAGGCCTCAGAGTTCTTTGCTTTGAAGAGACAAGGGTCCTCGGCCAATGACTGGCCTCCTTCTCTCAGTGCCTCCCCCAGGAGGCGGGGGGGAGGGGGGGGGGGGGGGGGGGGTCGTGCAGGTCAAAGGGGGTTTGGGTTACTGCCCAGGAGAATTCCCTCTCTCTTTCACTTCTGCAACTGTTCATTCCGTCACTCCGGGGTTATTCGAGGTAGTGCGTTTCACTTTCAGCAGGAACAGCACCTCGGCCTGCGTGGAATGTCTTCACGCGCTCCAGTGAGACCCAAGGGGGGACTTTCCTCATGTACTCCAAAACCTGATGCTTCCTGTTTCAAAATCTGTTTTGATGTCACTTGCTCTAAATCAAAATGCAAAACTGTCTGAAGCAGAAAGAACAGACATCACTATGACTAATTATTGCTTCAACAGTCGTAAACCTCTCTTGTTACTGTTCCCGTGTTAAGCGATTTTAAACTCTATTACACTTCATTATTCATGAATTTTAGTCTAGGAAGGGTATGAAGGTTACCCTCAAATTAAGCTCTGACCACTTTGTTTTGAAAACAAAAACAAAACGCACGCGCACCCACATGTACACACACACACACACACACATACACACACACAGAAGCACAAATGCACACATGCACACACACACACACGCACACATACACACACAGAGAGACATACACACACACAGAAGCACACATGCACGCACACACACACACACACACTCACTGTGCATGTGTTGCAGTGAAACACTAGTCATAATGGTGGCTGAAACTGGAATACGTAGCTGACAGTGGATGGGCCCTCATGGGCTCAGGATGTCGATGAACAAGAAGAGAGAGAGAGAGAGAGAGAGGCTGGGAGAGAGAGGGAGAGAGTGAGAGAGTGAGAGAGAGAGAGGCTGGGAGAGAGAGGGAGAGAGAGAGAGGGAGAGAGAGAGAGAGAGTGAGAGAGAGAGGCTGGGAGAGAGAGAGAGAGAGAGAGAGGCTGGGAGAGAGAGAGGGAGGGAGAGAGAGAGAGAGAGAGAGAGGCTGGGAGAGAGAGGGAGAGAGTGAGAGAGTGAGAGAGAGAGAGGCTGGGAGAGAGAGGGAGAGAGAGAGAGAGAGTGAGAGAGAGAGAGGCTGGGAGAGAGAGAGAGAGAGAGAGGCTGGGAGAGAGAGAGGGAGGGAGAGAGAGAGAGAGAGAGAGAGGCTGGGAGATCCATGGGGCACCCACCGTGCCATGCCGTGCAGTGCCATCCTGCAGCCTACTCTAATGGCGGCCAGCCTGAATCCCTGCCACATTTTTCACTGAAACATGTAATGCTGTAATTCAGACTAGCCGGGGTATAAGCACGGATTAGAAGATAACACGCTTTTACCAGCAGCCAGAGTGACTCCTGGCAGAGACGGAGCGCTGACTAACTTGGCAGTGAAAGGAGCTCGCAGATGCCCAGGAAAACGCTCCCTTCCTACGGCCCGCTCTCCGCGCAGTCGCCCCCGGCACTCCACAATACAATTACCAAACGGAGGAAAGATAAATGTCGGGGTTAAATATATTTTCGGCGTTGTTTCCTGGCCAGACGTTATGCTGGCATTGTGCTGTGACGCGCTTACGCCACATCGTGTGACACGCCTACCTCGCTCCCTCCTTCCCGCTCTCGGCCGCTCCACAAGAGAAAAGCCACATTGTGTCCGATAGGGGCCTGAAAATTGGAATAAATCCTTGTTTCGACACAAGGGCAAGACTCGGGGAAACTTGGACTTCTCGAGCGAAATAAAAGATCGATTTAGCAGCCTTTAGTGACACCGCTTAAAGAAAGATGTCTAAATCTTTTGTCCTGCTTCTCAATACCATTCAACAGAAAGAAAACACGCTACAAAGCTGCAGTCATCTCAGGGTTCACCTGCATACATACTGATTCTGTATAGGGTGTACCATTAAGCACACCTAATTGCCTTTGCATTGAATAGCTTTGCCTTAGATTTTTGTTTTGATGGATAATATAATGTTTTTTTACTGAATAGTAGCATTTTTAGCGTTGCAAGCGAAGACCAGAGGGCCCTTGATAAATAATACATTGCAAATGTAGCAGTTCACGCAACCATTAGCCCCGGCATAGCGCAGGCTAATAGAGCTTTAGCAGGTAAGGTGACTGTTCAGTTTAGAGCGGTTCTCAGTGCCAGGAGGTCATTCTCATTCATTAGAGCAGCACATGAGCACTTAAAGCACTTTAAGGACCTGTTAGGGACCAGCAGTGTGGAAGGGAGGGGTGCAGGGGCTAACTGTGGCAGCCACACGTGCGGTCCGGGCCAGGCGCAGACAGGGGTCGGCCTGGTTAAGCAAACTCACGGTCCGCTCCAAACGGCCTTTGTTCAATATGATAGCGGCTGTCTCCTCACCTAAAACACACATTTAATTAACCGTTTTACAGGGAACCTGGTGGGGGCGGGAGAGAATGGCGCGGTATCATTGATTGGGCCGGGATTTTGCCTTGACTCCACATTAAAAGAACAAAAGCACCGTAGACCGCTGGAAGGTACAATGGATCCATTAAAGGAGTGCGAGAGCTGAATGAAGGGAAGCTGGGTGTAAAGTGCAGAGGTCAAGGTTCACGAGAGCTGAAACAGCTTCGTGAGATCAGCGCTGGAGTGTCACACTGCACTGCTGCACAGGGATTAGCATCCTCAGGTAAACCCAGAGAGATTACAGCCCCGCAGCCCTCCCCTAAGAGAGGAGAAACTGGGTCATTTCTGCGCAGTACACATACACACACACACACACACACACACACATGCAGGTGCACACACATACACACAAACACACAAACATACACACACACGTACAGACACACACACGCAGGTGCACACACATACACACACACGTACACACACAGGCGCACACACATACACATAAACACACATACACATACACACACACACACACGTACAGACACACACACGCAGGTGCACACCCATACACACAAACACACACACGTACACACACACACACACACACACAGGTGCACACACACACACACACATATGCACAGACATACAGATGCACACACATACACCCATACACACACATACAGGTACACACATACACATACACACACATAGGTGCACACATGTACACATACACTCACACACACACACACGCACATACACACACACACACACAAGTCAGCACTTATACAAACAAGGCAATTTACACCATGGTGCAAAGAGGCTCTCCTCAGAATACCTGGGAGACCATCTCTTTTTGAGAAAGAAGACAGAAAGAAAAACTACAACGCGATGAATGAATGAGCAGCTACTTCAATGAAAGATAGGGTGAGGGAAAATGAAGAATATGGAAGGATAAAGGGAGAAAGTAAGAGTAATGGAGAAATAAGGACAAAGAAAAAGAGAGAGCCGGTGAGCCAGGGGAGAGAACCAGATGTATCTTTGGGATTTCATTCTCATTTTTTATTTCAATTTCTTCAAAATGTATATTTGCTTGGTTTCACGTCAGTAAAGCTAAATTGAAAATCATGTTTTGAAATGATGTGCGTTTTGTTAGTGCACTTGTTGCTACCTGCCCAGCTGAATTCTGCTGATGTATTTTTAAATGAACCGCAGTGTGTTTGCCGTTTACCTGAGCTGAGGCTTTCCGGTCGGCACACAGTACAGGAACGATGAAGAATACAGAATGCCTTTCCTGTGTGCAATTGGTGCTTTCACCAAATAACCGAACATCCTGGAGGTAAATGTAAATCGAAATATGAAAATCCCCGTAGTTTGGTTCAGTATTTTAACAGGTTTTCTTTCCAGCTGAACTCAATTTACTTTCATAAAGCACAACCCAGGGGACCAAACTCCCAAACATACAGCACAGTTCGGTTAAAAAAATGGTCCCTCTCTAGTTTTCACGTCAGTTTTAGCCGCGTTCCTTCATGACATCACATCGCAGTCCGAGGCTTTTTTCTTAAGCGCGGCGTGAAATCCCACAGTTCCTCTCTCCCGTGCAGACGCATGCGATGAGGACGTTAGCGGCAGTAGGCCCTGCTGCAGAGTGCTGGAGGATCCGCAGCGGAGCGCACTGAAGGGCACTAAAAGCGCTCCTCCGCGGCGGCTGGGCTGAACTCTCCAGGACGCTCGCTCCAAAACGCCGTCCCCTAACTCATTTCCTCTGACGAGGGGAGTTATTTTGGGTGGCACGGGGCGACGGGAATGAGTCACGGCTCCCCTCCGCTATTACGGAGAGTATTTAAACAGCTGCACAGCCATCTGAAGCACTCTCTCCTCCAGACCCACTGACAGGCCAACCTCCAGCACAAGCATCTCTTCACCATTTCAATTAACCGCCAAAAACGGTACGGCCCTTAGTACCACAGGGCCCACCCGTGCCCCTCACAAAATTAGCAGCCCTTCGCATGATGAGTCTGGTATCATTTCATAGTGCAGAGGAACATTATCTCAGAAAAATGAAGGGCCAGTTACTTTTCACTCTTACATCTGTTTAACATCAACTACTTTTGGGAGTGCGAATGTGGATTTATTTAACCTTTAATACA
The DNA here is from genome assembly GCF_963514075.1 of Conger conger. Classification (NCBI taxonomy): domain Eukaryota; kingdom Metazoa; phylum Chordata; class Actinopteri; order Anguilliformes; family Congridae; genus Conger; species Conger conger. Next base: position 13,344,100 of record NC_083765.1, read on the forward strand.
GTTTACGGGCATATGAAGACTTCACTGTTAGGTTAACAATGTGTGGACCGTGGCCATCATTTGGAATGAGAGTGATTCCGCTACTGTCAGTGACATTGAACTCACGAAATTCCTAATTCACTAACACGCGAAACAAAAACGCCCCCAACACAACAGCATCTTTGATAAAAAATGTTCTTTAGGAAAAACAGCAACAGCTTCATCTATGTGTAAACAAAAAATGCTGAAATAAGGCTTAATTTATTCAGCTGACGAGCTGCTGGAGCTAAGAGCTCCCCAGGCGCGAATGGAGAGTCGCTGGTCCCGGGGGAAGAGCGTTCTCCGTCGTACACGTTACATTTAAAGCGCTAATTAAGAATGGAGCAAATGTTTCCAAAGCCGTTTTTGAATGTTTGTTCTTCTCGGTGTTTTTCCCTCAGTCCTCCTAATAACCGGCAGCAGCTGTGGGGCTCGTCGCCGGGCTGTGGGGAGGGAGGGGAAGAGCCGCGTCACGCCGTGTGGGAACGCCAGGAGGCTGGCGTGTGGGAATGGCAGGACCACGGGGAACGGTCAGACTGCATCAGGCGGCGTGGCACTGCGCATACACGCGTCCTGACGAGGTTACACAGCGCATACAAGTGTCCTGATGCGGTGACACTGCGCATACATGTGTCCTGACGCGGTTACACTGCGCATACAAGTGTCCTGATGCGGTGACACTGCGCATACATGTGTCCTGACGCGGTTACACTGCGCAGCTCTGCAGCCTGGGCTGCTGATGATGTCAACTGCATGTCAGCTGACCCTCATTTTGATATGACATTCCACATTATCACTGTTCATACACGTGTGATAAAGGCACAGCTGCTCTCAGAGGCTACAGGAGTACAATGACCGAACGCTATCATCAAAGTTATTACAGGTGATTTGCCATTGCTTCACTGTAATGTTAAAAATAGCTGTGGTTTTGGGGGGATTTTGTTTCAATAAAAATAACAAAAGGTAAATTGTAATTTAATGAGATATAAAATGCTTCATTAACCTGTATATAAACAAATTAAATCAGAAGGAAATATAATAAATGTATTTTTCTAAAATGTCCTTGCTCCAATGAAAACTTTGCAATGGAATAATTTGTCCTGAAACAGTACACGTTGTGCTCTGGCTCATGCGCAGAAGTGCGGGAGTGTGTTTTATGGTCTGATCGTTTGACTTGGCGGCAACCAGGCGGCCACACATGCAGTGAGGTGTAGTGCCACCCACTCAATGTGTGTGCGTGTGTGTGTGTGTGTGTCTGTGTGTGTGTATGCGTGTGTGTGTATAAGTGCGTTTGTGTGTGTTTGTGTGTGTCAGTATAAGTCTGTTTGTGTTTATGCATGTTTGTGAGTGTGTGTGTGTATGTGCACGTGTTTGTGTGTGTGTGTGTGTGTGTGTGTGTATGTGTGTGAGCGTGTTCATGTGCATGCTTGTATGCATGAGTGTATGTGTGTGTGCAGTGTGTCTGTGTGTGTGTGTGTGTGTGTGTGCGTGTGTGTGAGTCCGAGCGATAGCGTGTGCATTGGCATGCTTGTATGTGTGACTGTATGTGAGTGTGTGTGAGCGTTAGCATGTATATGTGTGTGCTTGTATGCGTGAGTGTATGCCTGAGTGTATGTGTGTGTGAGTGGGTGTGTGTGTGTGTGAGAAAGATGAAATAAAGCAGTCGGGGTGTTGAGAACACAGGCTGCAGGTCCACTGGGGTGCAGAGCCTGAGGGTTTTCACTTTACAGCCCAGAGTAAAACCCAGCAGCGCTGTCACACAGCTCCACTCTCATCCTGTCCACACAACACAGAGACAACGTTCACACAACGTTCCTAACACTACAGTCACTTCCTGCTGCCGCTATCACCAGGCCTTACGTAGGCTGGCAGGGAGGACTGCACGCTGTAGTGACATTGTGAGAATGTTAGCGCAGCGTTGCGGGAATGTTAGCGCAGCATTGCGGGAATGTTAGCGTAGCATTGCGGGAATGTTAGCGCAGCGTTGTGGGAATGTTACGCAGTGCCCCGGGGGAGTGAAAGTGAGGGGGACTCGTACCGTCCTGCTCGGTCTTCGTCATCTCCTCCAGTTTCTTCTGCTTGAGGGTGTCCACCACGTCAGCCAGACTTCCCTTGCGGCGCTCTGGCGTTCCGAAGGCAGATCCGCTCAGCTGGTCGCCTCCTCCTCCTCCTCCTCCTCCTCCTCCTCCTCCTCCACAGCCACGCTCCCGGGCCCCTTCCTCGGGCTTGTGGGGCGAGGTAGAATTGTTCCGGAAGGAGTACAGCGAGCACACCTTATTGCTGTCCGACTCCTGTAAGAGCACAGAGTGAAAGGAAATGAGGGGCGAGTCGGAAAGTAAACTCCGCGGCCGTTCACACACAGGAATGGCGTGAGCAGAAAGACACGGAGATCCACCGGGAGATTCTGCGCCAAACCTGCACCCCTGTGCCAGGCCCTTTATCCCAGGGGCCGGAGGGGTGGCCTGGGCCAGCAGGGCTGTCTCTGGTACCGCCCGCCTGGTCCGTGAGCAGGTCTGTGATTCGTCAATAGGGGTGCCCAATAATCGGCTGGCCTGGGTACAGGGCAAGACCGCGTCTGGGCACTTGGAAGAGAGAACTCAGCTCCTACTGCCACCCCACCCTCGGGTAAAACTGCTAATTTCATGGACACCATTAATGGAATTTTGGTTGAGTAACACGGACCATTTGAACAAAAGTATTATTTATACTTACAGTAGTTATGAAATATTTACAGTGCACAGAGCTACACAATGACATAGGATACACATGATATACAGATGTGTTTAAAGAACACTTAGAAGGTTTATGTGAAAAGATTCATCCCATGAAAAGTTTGGGGTGGGCATACTTCACCATACAGTGCATTTAAATGTACAAACCAGACTTCTGAGGAACCTATGCATGTCTGCCTAGCTGTCGAAACAAATGCTTTCTGATTTTACATTCATATTCTCATGATTTATTTATTTATTTATGTATTTGTGTATTCTAAAGCTCTGACTTGTGTCAAAGGTCAACTGTAAACACTAAAATAAAATATGCTTTCTATTAAATTGTACAGATATCAAGATTTCAAAACAATCCAACTAAAACTTACAAAGATGAAATAAGAGGGATTTTGGAAAACATGACTATGTCTGAAACATTGAGTAAAGGCGCTGTTTTGTATTTGGTTGGCCTGGACTGTGTGTATTATAGCGGAAGAAGGAATGTTCCTGGGTACAGCACACCTCAGTGTGAGTCTGGAGACTGGCGCTAAAGCCAAAGGGCATTTCTGCAGTCCTCTCACATGTGAGGGCCTGTACAATGCCGGGGTCCGCACCACAAAGACTCATTCAGAGAACTGGGACAGCGTCACGGCTGTCTATACCCGCCAGAGAACAAGCAATACAGCGCAGAGAGGGAGAGAGAGAGGGAGAGAGGGAGAGAGAGAGAGGGAGAGAGAGAGAGGGAGAGAGAGAGAGGGAGAGAGAGAGAGAGAGAGAGGGAGAGAGAGAGAGAGAGAGAGAGAGAGAGAGAGAGAGAGGGGGAGAGAGAGAGAGGGAGAGAGAGAGAGAGAGAGGGAGGGAGGGAGGGAGAGAGAGAGGGAGAGAGAGAGAGAGAGAGAGAGAGAGAGGGAGAGAGGGAGAGAGAGAGAGGGAGAGAGAGAGAGAGAGAGAGAGAGAGGGGGAGAGAGAGAGAGGGAGAGAGAGAGAGAGAGAGAGAGAGGGAGGGAAGAGAGAGAGAGAGAGGGAGGGAGGGAGAGAGAGAGAGAGGGAGGGAGGGAGAGAGAGAGAGAGGGAGACAGGGAAATCGTGTATGAAAATGTGCTAAATTTAATCCATTAAACGGAACCAGAAAAGAAGGAAAATTCAAACAATGCAGACAAAGAGAACATTAATGTTGCTCATGAGCTCACTGGATCTGAGCAGAGGATATGGAATAACTGTGACGGATATGAAACAAAGTGAAGGCTTTCTAAAAGTACATTTTTAATATAATACTGCATTCATGATAGTTAATATTATTATTATTATTATTATTATTATTATTATTATTATATCAAAAATATGCATATATGTATACAATTAGAAAACTAATGGGCAGTTAATTTTCTCTGTTTCTGTAATCCCGCTAGGCTCCACTGAGAGTGAGCCACCTGACCAGCCCGGGGCCCTCTTAGTCAGGGTGGTGCTCTGCTCTGCACTCCCTAAAGCGGGGAGCCACCGCGGGGTTAAGTTCACCGAGTAAAACCCGGAACAGCTGTTTTTACTTCAGTCCACGTTCCAGTTTCAGAAGGGTTCCGGGTTTTACTGTGCAATCCTGCTTGGAGATACACCCCCCAGGGCTGGTGTTGTGTGGAGATCCACTTCCACAACCTGAAGGCCAATTACATCCTCAGCACCCTCCTCTCTAAAGGTGTGTGCGACAGCGTGAGAAGCTTTACAGGGACGAGAGGGTGGTGTGAGGTCTCTTTCTCTCTTCTCCCCGCTGCAGTAAAGAAATGGTGACAGCGAAATCACGATGGAGCCTAATTATAGCCAGCGCATGGGCGGATGACGCGGGACGGTCTGGGGACAGAGACGAGAGTTCCCCGGGTGTGGGGGGGGGGACTGGGGGAAGGGGGGGGAGAGTTCCCTTTATGAGGAGAAGACACAATGCGGTGCTCTTAGGCCCATTTCTCCGGCCGCGGGGTCGAAGGCAGCCTGCTCTACCGCACTCGCCTCCGACGCAACTCAGCCCATTTAACGGCCTCTCTCTGCATTTATGTATTTGGAGGGCTTCCTTTGACATGACATCGCAATTCAATTCAATGCATTGTTTTGTTTTCTTTCTCCTCTCTCTCTGTCCCCTTGTGTTATGGAGGGGTGGGGGGAGGGACTGCGGTATATAGGGGCGGGTGGGGGTGAGGGTCTCAAGGCCCTTGTCGAGGGCTTAAACTTCAAAGCCCGGGGCTTGGCATGCCAGTTGGCATTCGGGGGGGCTTTGCGGCGAGGGGGCTCTGTTGTCCGATGTCCTTGGGGGGTGGGGGGGGGTCCACCAGGGACACGGTGACACACGGGGACGACACGGCCATGCGAGGTTTGCGTCAGTGTAGACCACTGAGGCTCCTGCTCAGTCTCACGTACCTCTACGGCACTGTCTGGAGGAAGCCCAGCCAGCCTGGATCCAAACACCTTTACCCTCTGCCCGAGGTGGGCAAACCAGGTTCGGAAAGTTAAAGTCCTCCCCAGGATTTTTGTTCCAATCACCTGGATTTGCTAATTAGCACAATTCTACAGCCAGGAGGCATAACTAATTAGTGGCATGAGCTGGCTGACTTCATGGGTAGAAGAAACACATGGCAGGACTTTTACTTTCTGACCCCCGGGCTTTCCTCCTCTGCCAACTGCCAAAACACATTAACACCCTGTCCATTTACTAAAATAAGATGGGGAACAATGACAGCAATTCTGACAGATATCACATTCCCTTTCCAAAATGCCCTCCCTTTAAACTCTCTCACACCCGTAGTCCCACACCCCATTGCCCCCAAATACCCTTTCACCTCCCATCCCACAAACACCTCCACCAGCCAGTAAAGGGGACGCAGGCAAACTTCCTGCCCAACTTTGGTTTCTCAAACTTCCCTGGGTGTCAAGGCACTTGCGGGCGAGGATGAATAAGTAAAGGGCGTGTGTGTTTGCGGACAGGACAAATAAAAACAGCATGAAGATGAGGGGCAGGCTTTAGTGTGGGACGATGAGAGGGAAGCGCTGAGGTATTGTTTACAGAGAGAGGACTCCGTCTGGGCTGCCTGCAGCATTGCCAGCAGCACCTAACCCTGCTCCAGCCAGGGGAGCACAGCCCTCTCCACGCCGCGCTTGAGGTGCAAATGCCTGAGTCTGCTGCCAGAGACTCGGGGGGAGGGGGGCTATGCACACCAGAGGAAGAACCAGAGGTGGAGAGAGTGTGAGCGTGTGTGTCCACTATCTGTGTGAATATACTCTCAGAAATAAAGGCACGAAAAGTACCTATGAAGGTACTAATGCTTGTCGCTGGGGAGTTAGGTACCCTATAGGTTCATAAAAATGTACCCCTAGCCAGCAATATGTAATTAATTTGTTCCTTTTTTGCTAGGAAAATGTACTAATTTCTACCCAAAGAGAACATTGCTGTACTTTCATGGTACATTTGGGAAATTTGATCCTTGAAGAACAAAAATGTACATCCACTGTCACTTTATTTCTGAGCGTGTACTGTGTGTGTGCTTATCTGTGTGTGTGCATACTGAATGTGCATAAGTGTACATGTTTGTATGCATGTACTGTATGTGTATTCTGCGTGTATACAAGCACATCCATGTGTGTGTGCAGATATATGTATGTGTATATTTTGTATACATGTGTATGTGTGTGTTTGTATATAACCCGGAACCCTTGTATTGTATACATATGTACGTTCTTGTTCATTTGGATTGTATACACGTGTATCCGTGTGTATATTCAGTATGTACACATATGCATGTGTGTGTTTATTTTGTGTGTATATATGTGTACGCGTGTGTGTACCCAGTGTGTATATGCATGTATGCGTGTGTATATGTGTACGTGTGTTCAGTATGTATACGCATGTATGCGTGTGTATATGTGTACGTGTATTCAGTGTGTATTCACATGTGTGTATATGTGTATTCTGTGTGTATACACATGTATGTGTGTGTATATGTGTACTCTGTGTGTATACACATGTATGTGTGTGTATATGTGTAGTCTGGGTGTATACACATGTATGTGTGTGTAATGTCCGTGTGCGTGTCTCTCTCACCATGCGCTGCTGTGCAGACACAATGCTGTCCCACTCGGATTCGGGCGGGATGCTGCTGATGGCGGGAAGCTCCTCAGGGGGGCTTTTGCTGTGCAGCATGGTGTGCAGGGGCAGTTGGGGGGGGGCGTGGGGGTCGCTGCTCTCCTCCTTGTCCCAGGACACCCTGTCCTGGCTCATGGCGTCCTCCGCATCGGCGGGGAGGAAGGGAGAGGTGGCTTGCTTGGACGACATTATTCTGCTGGAGACAGACACACACAGGGGCGGTCAGTACGGCCAGACCTGGGGTCGCATCGTACAGCCGCCCCTCACAGACCGAAAAACGCATAAAGCATATCTCTGGAGCAGAGCAGCCTGTTTTGTTTCCTTTTCTTCGTCAAATAAAGCAGAAGCAGGAGACGTGGCATCGCTGGCATGGCCGCTGAGAAGACAGGAACTCACGCCGGAGGAAAGCTTTTTAGGAGCAGAGTGGGACAATGCCACTCTGTCTGGGCTTTCTGTAAAGGCCCTGGCCACACATGTGAGGCATGGGGGGGGGGGGGGGGGGGGCTCCCGCACATGGGCCTGGACAATGGCCTGGAACTGGCTCCCGGGCTGACCCCTTGACTGGACCCACACCAAGGTTTGGGGAGATTTTATCAGCCGCAAGCAGCATCGCCCGGGAGAAAGCGGCAGGCGTGTTCTGAGCTAATCCTTTGTTTAATGTAAATGGACGTGGTGAGCTAGTATTTGGAGTGGTGCCTGGGCCTGCCCGGTCCTACACGCAACATGCGCACACAGGACTCAGGAAAGTTAGCTCATGTGAAACACTTCTACTGAGCCACATGCACAGTGCTAACAAAGCTTAGCATGTAGCGCACTTTCACTGAGACTCAAGCATAGTGCTAACCAAGCTTAGCATAGATCATACTTTCACAGGGCCTTCTACACAGCACTGACAAAGCTTAGCATGTAGCGTACTTTCACTGAGACTCAAGCATAGTGCTAACCAAGCTTAGCATAGCTCATACTTTCACAGGGCCTTCTACACAGCATTAACAAAGCTTAGCATGTAGCGCACTTTCACTGAGACTCAAGCATAGTGCTAACCAAGCTTAGCATAGATCATACTTTCACAGGGCCTTCTACACAGCATTGACAAAGCTTAGCATGTAGCACACTTTCAGTGAGCCACATGCCACAGTGATGGAAAATGTTTGCATATAGGGTACTTTTACTGGGCCTCACGCATACGCACCCCTACTAAATAACAACAGTATATACTGTAGGCCTAACTGTTGCACAGAAGAAATTTATATTGGGCTGATGATTAATAATTTTCCCGGAAGATCATAAAAAGATACAAATGGCATCTTCTTTTAAAGTAGGCTATAGGCAACTGTTTCCCCCAATCCTCTTCTCTCAAAAAATATACAAGTCTGCCGCATGATGTCATGAACATTGCAGTGAAGAGCATGCTTGACATATCAGGTGTAACTGCAATAATGAAGCGCATTCCAACTGAAACAGCCACTTTAGGAGTGAGCTACAGCTCCTGATTGGATTTGTGCAGCTAATTTCACTTTTCTCACAATTACAGAGGCTGGGGGGCTTCGGTGAGTGAAATGAATAGGATAAAATAATCTGATTACACCCGTGGTACTAATAAAGACATTATGAGTTTATAAGCCATTATGAGCCATTATGAGCCATTATAAGAGCGCATGACGCACACAGAGCTGTGCCCTGAGATAGACTGGCGACCTGTCCAGGGTGTATTCCTGCCTTTCGCCCAATGTATGCTGGGATAGGCTCCAGCCCCCCTGCGACCCTGATCAGGATAAGCGGGTTCAGATAATGGATGGATGGATGGATGACCCACACTCCCTCCCTGTAGTCTTTAACAACCCACCGATCAGCCAATCAAACGGCCATCCGTTCATAACTATGTCAATCAGTCGAGATTCTTTTTTGGTAGAGTGTTTAATTATTTTTCTCCTGGGAATCAATCTGAACAGCCACCCCCAGCCCTCCTACCCCACCTCCACAATTCACAAATAAATATGAAAAAACACAATACCCTGAGCCAGGTGGGGGAAACTGTAAATGGATTCTGCGAAAAAAAGCTCCCGGAAAACCATAAACTGCACCATGGAAACAAACAGCAAGCTTGCAAATGAAAATATCCTTGAGCCCACTGACTGAATCCAGAGGCTGGGATTATCTGCCCTGGATGTTTCTAAAGGAAAATGGGAAATATCCTGTTAATGAGGGGCTTTGGGCGTGAGACCTGAGCCAGCGACAGGCCCTTTATTAGCCAGGATCGGTCTGAAAGCTGACATTTCTCTGGTGTCATTTCTAAGTGCTTTCAAAGGCCAGCAGTGTGGTGGGAGGGCCGAGGAGTTTTTTGGTAAAGCCCCTCTCTTGATGGATTTGGCGCGGATGAAGAGACGTGGCCATACCGGGTCAAGGACTGTGACGCAGTAAGAGTCCTCACCCCTGCAGCACTGCGTTAAGAAGCCGCATCTGGAAACGAGGCAGGCCCAAAATACTCAACATTTTACGCCTCAGTCCAAGTACAGCCAATCTGTATGAGGACTTTCCATGGGGTGACTGGGGGGGCTTGATTTGCCCAGGTGTTCATATTCATATGCATTTCAGAGTTCATCTGTTCATACTGCCTTCGACTACAACTCACAATGAATGCTGGGATTGGGCACCGTGTTTTCCCAAACACAGCTTTGTCCTGAACGTCACACACCAGCTCACAGGGCCGAGCGGTTAGGCTTTGCCCCACCGCTGTGTTTGGGGAGGGCAGGCCGGGGCCTCTGTGTTGCGGGGGCTCGCAATAGCAGAGCTGGTGCAGATAAACGACACACATGCGCTCGCAGTTACAGATCCATTTTTGTTTTCTGCGGCCGGGACGAACGGACAATAGGAGCGCATGGTAATCACACAGACCACAGCAGCTGCGCAAACAGCTCGGGTCTGTCAGCTAGTGCCGGGTGAGGGAGCCTCCAGCCCTCCCTGTCTCTATCCTGTTTTCTTAAGCCTGCCTGAGCCTTCAATTTTAATCAGCCAATAAATTGTTTCCTGCAATTATATTAAATCGAAAATGATCTCAAAATTGGGAAGTGTTAATTGACAATCAAAATTCACGGCAAAGTTCAGAACTCACGAATGCTGAACAGGAGTGTGTCGGGTTGTGGGGTTTAAGAGGGGTGGAGAGGGGGGGGGGTCTGGATTCTGCCACATTTTTTATTCATGGCTCCAAAGAGCCTGGCTTCCAGTGCAACAACACCCATCTTCAATGGAGTGCAAGTGAAACAAAGCACTACTTTTGTATTACACAGTAAATCAAGCGGGATTATTTTACCTCTAAAATATTCAGTCTCCCAGGCACTTTTACTAGAGTCTCCAGTCATCACTCAAAGCACTGGAGCGTGTGAGCGAGAGAGAGAGAGAGAGAGAGAGAGAGAGAGAGACAGGGAGAGAGAGAGGGTGAAAGAGAGAGTGATGGAGAAAGAGAGAGACAGCGAGTGAGGGAGAAAGAGAGAGAGACAGAGAGAGGGGAGAGAGACAGGAAGAGAGGGAGATAGAGTATGAGAGAGCGGGGAGAGAGAGAAAGGGAGAGAGGGCAAGAGAGAGAGGGCGAGTGAGAGAGTGAAGGAGACTGACAGAGAGTGAGAGAGAGGGGAGAGATACAGGGAGAGAGGGAGATAGAGAGTGAGAGAGCGGGGAGAGAGGGAAAGGGAGAGAGGGCATGTGAGAGAGGGCGAATGAGAGAGACAGAGAGAGTGAAGGAGATTGACAGAGAGTGAGAGAGAGAGAGAGAGAGGGGAGAGAGACAGAGAGAGAGTGAGAGAGAAGGGAGGGAGACAGGGAGACAGACAGGGAGAGAGGGAGAGTGAGAGAGAGAGGGAGAGAGATAGCCAGAGTGAGGGAGATCGACAGAGAGAGGGAGAGATGGGGTGAGGGGGTATGGCTCCGTCCTCTCTCAGTGACTGTGTCCACAGAGATCAGGCCAGGAGGCCCAGCAGACCAGGTCTGAGTTCTGTACGCTGTGTGTCAGCTGCAGTTAACGATTAACGGACGGATAGTGGGAGGTGTGCTGAGCTGTGAGTGGAGCTGCAGAGCTGAACCAGGACAGAGAGACCCCCAGACCTGGGCACCAGCCATCACAACTGTACCCAGTCCCACTGCATTTAAGAAAATCAGCGACTGTCCTACAGCACCATAACCCTGTGTCATTAGCTGCTAATGTGCACCGTATACATGTTTTCATGGTGCAGGTCCTCTGTGTTCTGTTTATGAGCTGTGAAATATACATGCTTGCATAGAGAGAAAATACCCCAATCTAACCTCAGTACACTCAGTTCTGTACTTCTGAGTCACTGAAGTTTTCTTAAGCAAATTTTGTAAAGTGTGTTCTAAAATTAAGACCAGTCATTGCTTTAGGATAAGCTGCAAGGAGTGCAATTTACCTATTTAGACTCTATATAAAGTCTCAGAGATGACTCAGAAACAAAATATGTCGCTCATACAGAAAACAGCAATGAACAGTAATAAATGACTGGGCACAAAATGACAAAAGTGCTCACACATGTCATGTTTGACTGAAGGCACCAGCAGCCCCACGTGAATTCATCAGCCTGGACTGCAACTGGCTGAACTGCCTGTTCCTGTCACAATGCCTTTATATGTGCTTATGTTTGTCCTTCACGTCCGTGTACGTGTATGTGTGTGTGCGTGCTTGCATGTGTGCATGTGTACATGTGTGTGTGCATGTATGTGTGTGTGTGCATATGTGCGTGTGTGTGTGTGTGTACTGTATGTCTGTGTGCATGTGTGCGTGCAGGCATGTGTGTGATGTATGTGTGTGTACTGTGCATGCATGTGTGTGTGTGTGTGCGCATGTGTGTGTGAGTGTGTGTGAGTGAGTGTGTGAGTGTGTGTACGTGTGTGTGCATGTGTGTGTGTGATTGATTGTGTGTGCGTGTGAGTGTGTGGGTGCGTGTGAGTGTGTGTGTGTGTGAGTCTGCATGTGTGTGTGCGTGTGAGTGTGCGAGTGAGTCTGTATGTGTGTGTGTGTGAGTGTGTGTGTGAGTGTGCGTGTGTGTGTGTGAGTGTGTGTGAGTGTGTGTATGTGTGTGAGTGTGTGAGTGTGTGAGTGTGTGTGTGTGTGTGTGTGTGAGTGTGTGTGTGTGTGAGTGTGTGAGTGTGTGTGTGTGTGTGTGTGTGAGTGTGTGTGTGTAAGTGTGAGTGTGTGTGTGTGTGTGTGTGTGTGTGAGTGTGTGTGTGTGTGTGTGTGAGTGTGTTTGTGGGTGTGTGTGTGTGTGTGTGTGTGTTAAGCATTGTGATCAGCACAGGCTTCCCTAGCTTCCCTACAGTCAGTAGCCAATCACACTTGATTACACAGTAACAAAGGGCAGCTAACAAACCGGAGCAATCGATAAGCGCACAACCCGGGTGTCTCAAGAGGCGAGGAAAAAGAAGAAAAAAGCTCTATATTTAGCTGACAATATTGCTGCTCCGCTATATTTACAGGGCTTAAGAAGAGCGGCAGGCTCATATAGCCAGGAATGCTTTGACTCATGAATTGATGCCACTGATAATGTTTCATCACGCAACAGCCCTCTGTTTAATTGGTTAGCATTAGCGGGCCCAGCGCTGGCCTGCCTTCAAGGTCTTGTGACTGGGACCATGTGTCTGTGGGTATCCCGTTACCCCCCCCCCCCCCCCCCCCACCACCACCACCCCACCCCCCCCCGTTGTAAGGAGCACTGCTTTTTGGCTCGCCCGCCTCTCTTCCCCCTCATGCTGTTGACCTTTTATAGACAATGGCGTTAAGTAACTCCACACCAGCCCGCTCGAGCCCACCCCCCCTACACCCCCCGCCCCACCCCTAAACCACAGGTCACTTCAGGAGGAAAATATTAGCCCTTCACTTCTAACACCACCGCTGAAAAAAGAGAAATAATCACAAATAGGGTCGAAAACAAGGGGGCCATTGTGTGAGTTCATCTCAAGGGAAGGCTCTAGCCTATATTGCAAAGGCTGGTTTATGACAGAGCTTTGGGTTTCCAACAGTTAAGGGCAGCAAAACATACACACACTCACAAACCAAAAGAAAGTGCACACGTTACTCTTTGTTCACAATACTTTTTTGTCATATTATTTGCTGTGTGAATGAAAATAATAATTCCTATTTCACACACTAATAGACATATATAAGTAGGAGTATAGATATATAAATATCAAAATATGCATATATATGAATATAAATATATATAAATATACACTCACCAAGCACATTATTAGGTATTTTTTAGACTTCTACTGCTGTAGCCAATCCACTGAGTTATGATGCACTGTGTGTTCAGATATGCTCTTCTGCATACTACTGTTGTAATGTGTGGTTATTTGCCTTATTGTCACCTTCCTGACAGTTTTGACCAGTCTGGCCCTTCTCCTCTGACGTCGCTCATTAACAACTGCTGCTCAGTTGGTTTGTTTTTTGCACTATTCTTTGCAAACTCTAGAGACTAGTGAGCATGAAAATCCCAGGAGATCAGCAGTTTCTGAGATACTCAAACTACCCTGTCTGCCACCACCAATCATTCCACAGTCAAAGTCAATTAGATACATTTTTTCCCCCATTCTGATTTTGACATTAACATTAACATTAACTGAAGCTCCTGATCCGTATGTACATGATTGTATGCATTGCACTGCTGCCACACAATTGGCTGATTAGATAGTCACATGAATAATAGGTGTAATAAAGTAAAATAATTCCTAAAAGAATGACGCAACAACAGAAGAAAGGGCACAAGTAAGTTTTAAGAGCACCAAACCTCTTCTTTAAACATCTTAATTTGTGCCAGTATATCAACTCATTAAAAACTTGAGGTAATAAATCAATAACTGTCCTGAAAAGAAGCATGCCTCCTCTTTTACTTCAAATTCCTGAACTTTTAATAAAGCAGATCAGAGTTTGTCTACGTGCATGGCTCTACTTCACTCGAAACTCAATGTTATTTCATAGCTCCATAATGAAACATTACAGAGAAAGCGAACATAGCTGTTCGGGATAGCGTTTGCAGGAGAGTATGAGGTGATGAACCACAGCTCCTCAACTGATAGCAGGGAAAGAGATCATGGTGTGTAAGACACGGAGTGAGAAAAGAAGATGGCACCTTTCTATCCAGAGTGGTGCCTTCACATTTCAAATGATTCTATAGCCTGCCATTATTTCATCCACTACTAATAAAAAAGTATTTATGACTAAAATTTTCCACTTTTTTTTATTCCCCCTACCGTAGAAGAAGAGGGATGGTGATTAACACGTTTTAGATTGTGTTGTTTAGGCTTGTTTCACATATATAGAAGTTTACTACTAAGAACAGGGCTCTTAAAGTAAAAATGCATGATGAGGATGAGGAGCAGGAAAGTCAGATGACAGCAGGCATCCTGGGGTCTTTATCCGTATCAAGAGATGCTTCTGGTGGAATATCACTGCTGCCTTTACTGCCATTTAGCACAAATAAACACCTTCCATTGTGACTGCAGTCTTGCAAACTCAACCTTTTACACACAGTCTGGTGCATGTGTGTGAGAGAGCAGAGGTCGCACAGCCAAACAATACTAGGTGCACAAAAATACTGTACATATACAGAACGAACCACAAATTCATAAACACATGCACGCACACACAACTCTGGTTCTATACAGTGTTATTACAGGGCAACTCTGGTTCTATACTGTGGTATTACAGGGCAACTCTGGTGCTCAGTCAGTAATCACACATACACACACACAGTGCCCAGTCAGTAATCGCTCCATGACATCCATGTCCCAAAACCTCACAGCCTGACGACATACTGTAACACCTTCTCAGATCACACAGGGAGGCAGAGAGGCTAGAGCGCTATGCTGGTCCTGAAGGCCATACTGGCTCACACCATTTGTCTACAGTAGAGAGCCACACACTCGCGTCCGAAAGAGGAGAAAACACAAAAAAATCAATTCACCAGCAGAAGCTTGTCGGCGGACTTTGGTGTTGCAGCAGGGGCGTATGCACACAAAAGAGGTTCAGAGGTGAGAAAAGGTGTTCACTGTTTCTCTCCTCCTCTTTCTCTCTCTCTCTCCCACCCTCTCTCTGTCTCTCTCAAAAAGTGCAGAAGTCTGGGCTTTCTGGGGGATGCAGTTCCCAAAGTGCCTGCTGTCACTGCGCTGCAGTTAAGCAAACTTTACAGCCCGGTCAAGCCATCAAACCAACGCAGCCTATTTGCTGAGCAACAGTAGAGCTTTGTGGTCCTGCTCATGGCTGACAGTAAGTTATGAGTCCTTTGTGAGAGCCGGGGAAGGAAAACAGAGATCGGAATTTGGCAGGAAAATATAATACAGAATTCTCCTCTCCTGCGAGAAGAACCTGCGTTTTTTTTTCTTCCTGGGAACAATCACGCATTGTCGAGAGAAAGAAAGGCAACTGTGACAGATGAAATATAGAGGGGGGGGGGCCCCGTTTTAGGAAAACAGTAAACAAAGAACCATTCAGGGGCAGGTCTCCCTCTGTCACTTATACAGATAGGTTTCTTCTGTGCGGTCAGGAGTTTACAGCAAAGACTTCTGATTCAACAAATCAAGTGTAAAAACTCCCACAGTCTGCTCTCGAGGCAAGCTGCAGAGAAGGGACAGGCTGCCAAAGAGAAGGGAGAGAGAGAGTGAGTGAGAGAAAGAGAGAGAGCGAGAGAGAGAGAGAGACAGAAAGCAAGAGAGAGAGAGAGAGAGAGAGGGATATCACAAGTCTCTCTGTTTCTGAGAGAGATACAATGAGTAGATAGGGGCCAGGGGCGGGGGGTGCGGGGTAAAGGAAAATAAAGAGGGCAGGCCTGTAAAAAAAGCTCTAAAGGCCTTGCCAAAAGAGCGGGAACAATGGCTAATTATGAAGGAGTAATTTTGCCAGGGACAGGGAAGAAGGGGGACACTGGAGACTGTGAAGGCAGAATGAAAGGCCGGGATGGGGGGACTGTGAGCCCCAGTCTTTGGCCCATTCGGCCCGGACCTCATGAGGTCATCATTGGCAGCCGGCACCCGGAGATCTTGGGCTGGTACAACCATCGTTCTGGGACATCTGGAATGCCGACACACAGTGGCCCGCTTTTCTCCCGCCAGTATCCCCATTCCTTTCTCCTTTCCAAAAATAGGACGCCTTTCCCCAGTCGCCCAAATTGGAAAATTTGCGTGCGGCATAATGCAAAGAAAAGAGGTTTTGTTCCTTCTTGTTCTCGTCATAACTGAATTGCTGTTGGTGAGGGAGGGGTATGGGCACTGGGGGGGAGTTAAACATTTTTGTGAGGAAATTACTAGACCTACTGGTCTGTACTTGGGTCTAGGCAAACTACAACTCGTTAGCTACCCTCATTTTCTTCGTTCAGGATCTCAAAATGTCATTGGCCAATTGCACGAAGCTAAAGAAAAGAACTGTCTGTGTCTGTCCTCCCCGGCTCATTATATTACTTATTCTAGAGGGTTAAAAAGATTGAGGATGATAATGAAATTACTGTGGGAAAGTTGTGGCCAAGTTTCGCATGACACTGGATAACAGATAAACAGAAAGGCAGGGATTTCATCAGCTCTGTCCATATGACAGCTGGCTAAGTGGCATTAGCCCCACCCAGATGATGGCAGATGAAGAGCCATTAGCCCCACCCAGAAGACTGCACTGATGATAGTAATGGACTGAAAAATTTGCATCCGTGTTTTTTGGTATCTTTAATTATGCACTGCAAAAATAACAAACAATACTTTCCTAAATTTTGGCTTATAAACACTGCTGAATCCCAGTGTGTGGGTCTGTCTACAAAGTACAGGTTATGAGGAGCAGTCCTTCAAATAAATAAATAAATAAAATCACTATGAATGAGAAGCTCAGCATCAGTCAGACGTTCCATCAGAGCAACAGGCCCCCAGTACTTCACAAGCCTTGAGGCCTAATGCCACCATTTAATGTGCTCTTTCTGACAGATGTAGGCAACAGCACAGGGGCACAGCAGATAGGGTTTCAGAGTCCAATCATTAACCAAGCTGCTTTATTTCAAAAAAACATGCTCGGCAGGCCTTTCAGACTGTATCCACAACACTATTTTAAAGCCATATCCCAGGATGCTTTGCACAGATCCAGTTGTGGTATTCTGCAACCACAGACCTTATACTGTCAGGCCTAGAGAATGGCATGGCTCTGGAGGAAATATGGAATAATCTGGTAATCTCAAACTATTCCTCCATTTTCCCCCAAAGCCTGCGGACAAAGACAGCCTTTGTGGCTCTGTATTCGTAAAGGCTCACTTAATGAACCCTTAACTCACAATCACAAAATCAATCAAAAACACATTCAACTAATAAACCGCGATGTTCAGCTGAGGCCGCCTTTTAAAGGGCTCTTTCTGAGGCAGACTTTGCATCACATTCACACAGTAAATAAAATGCTACTGTATGTTGCTGTCTGTAGTCTGTTGGTAGTGTATGATCATGAACAACATTAAACCAGCGCTTTGGTGCAGGCATGCAGTACACCTTCACAGAATGGCCATAAAACCCTCAATTGTTAAAAAAGACTAAAACAAGCAATAAATGAACAATACACCAGTAATACATAATGATATTCCTTTGCAAACGGGAATATGAATAAAGAGAATGAATGGAATGAGGGCAGAACACGTTAACAAAGTAAATTATGCAACAAAAAAAGACATTTCTCCAGTGTCTGATATGTGGAAATACTGTCTCTATCGGACTCAAATAGACTTAAATATCCACAGCAAACAGCCAAAGGCAAACAGCTTGTGAAGGCCAGACAAATATTTGATAAGTAGAGGGATCGTGCCTGTGGCCTACAAGAGCAGGACCGACTGTATACTGTATGCACTATGGTTCAGTCTCTCTTTCTCTTTTCCTCTCTCTCTCTCCCTCTCTATTCCCCCCTCTCTCCCTCTCTCTCTCTCTCTCTCTCTCTCTTTCCCCAAGCTCCAGGGAGCAGATGTGTTGTTCACATGCCACGGTGTGCACAGGGAATCTGCAAACAATAGCCATGAGCTAACAAAGGTCGCCTTTCGCAATAGACTGGCTATCAGTCTGGAGTGGAGACAGCCGTGCTGTAAGCCCCGTCCACACCATAGAGTGCAGAGTTCAGTGATCTACACTCAGCGCGCAGTCCCAGAGTGCCCTGGGAGCCCAGCCCCCTGGTGCGGTCCCATCCGGCAGTAAGCGAGTTCATGTGCGTGCGAGGGTGCCACTACAATGCTATTCTAATGTGTAAATAAGCCATTTACATGAGTTTAAGAATTCTCTCTGACCTTACCTTAACCTGACAGTTGGAGTAAACAAGTTCAATCCTATTATCCTAATAATATACATGGACCTGGAGAGCAAACCTGCAGGGTCAGGGCACTAATGCAGTTTCCAAGGCTTAGATAACGCACTGCATCATCACAGGGCCACCCTACAATCCCCATTCTCTCCCTGAGAACAGCACTGCAACGTGCATCTGTTTGCTCTGAAGAACCACGGTGCGTGAAATAACTGAAAACTTTCAACTTTAAAAAACTAAAACATGTTTTAGTCCAAGTGGTCTTTTTATCAAAATAATTAGTTCCCATATATATATAAATATATATATATATATATATATATATATATATATATATATTTTAAAAAAAACTAAAACATTTTGTAGTGAAAGGGTGAACTTTAATTTATCAGCCTTTAAATTGTAAATATCATGCATTAATAATCGCATGAAATGTACTGTAGCATGTTCTAGAATACTCTGTTCAGCATATGATCCAGCAAACACACCAGCAGCGTCCTTTTCCATTTCCAGGGCTGAGCTGAAGGCATGCACTGTAAGGAATCTCATCTGTCTCTATGTATTTTACAACAGAACTGCATTAGCCCCCAGGCCAGAAACAGACAAAATGAGCTTTAATAAATCATTAGAGCTCATTAATTATATCTGCGGTTGAAGCAATAACCAACTGTCTGTGTTTACAGTTCTTTAGAGTTGTTATTTACCGCAAAGCTTTCTACTGTTTGTTTTTCTCCTCTATGCATTTTTAATGACCTTTTTGAGGAAATGAGCAGTGAGCTTAGCGGATGTGAAATGAGTTGACACTGGAAAGTGTGCTGAGTTCTGTGATATCGCCATTCCTGCCCGAGCATATGGCTGAGATGGGGCTGCTTTAACATATCAAAAAGCCTCAGACGGAATCATTATCCACACAATGTCGAGAAGGCCAGCCTTTAAGGGCACCGTAATTCCTTTCATCCCTCAAGAAACATACATCACGAAAAAAAAAGAAAATCACAAAGACAAATAGTCTGATAGTAGATAGTCTGACAGATATGTCAGCAACAACATTCAGGGACAAATCCATCAGAAGATAATGTTATACGCTTTACATTTCTGCGCGAAATAAAAACACATTTCTAGTTTAAAGGCACGTATAAAAAAAACCCTTATAGCAGCCACATAATTATCACTCAAAAAATGTCATAATTGCATTCCCAGAAGATGTTTAATTGTTTGATTTAGTGCTCTCTGGAAACAGGTTATAAAACGTAAAGATTTCAGAATGAAGTACAAATCTGTAAGGAAGCTGGTGCAATAGCTTTCACACCACACCTGGGTTTGGAATGGCTCAGGTGATAAGGATGCAGTGGGCCCTTTTTGCATGGCACCATGATTAAACCTGCGTAATTAACCCTGTTTTACAGGCTTTGCTGACATTACACCAGTATTCATAATACATATTAGAAAATGTTGACTAAAAATGCAGAATTTTCACGTACATTTTGGTGACATGCTAAAACACTATGATGGACCACCTTAGCCAGAGATGGGTTTTGAATGCCTTCTTTGAGGCAGACAGGCTGAAGATGAACAAGCCCTTGTTCATATCGAGCCAGACAGGCAAGCTTCCTACAGCACGAGCCCACCACGTACAGAAACAAGGCACATCATAATGTGGCCGTGTAATTTTTAATTAAGTTCCCCTTAGTGGCTGCTATTATCTCTGGCTAATGGCATACATTGGCCCTCTCTCATTACAGGAGTGGGTTTTTAACTGGGCCACTTGTTTGATACATTTAGAGTTAATGCACTATGAATATCTCGCGGAGAGTCATCAGGTTTTGCCGAGGGTGTCGAGCAATCTGAATATTCAATAACTTCCGTAATTACATGCGCAATTCATCAGATTCTATCTGATTGCCGGAGAAGGAGAGGGGAAAAAAAGGAAAGAGGTGCAAACAGCTCTGATTCCTGGAGGACAGGGCTCCTAATCACAGAGCTAACATTGTGGCTGGCACTAATTGAAATCTAAATTGAAAGGCTTGGCTCAGGGGGAGAGTGTGTTGGACTGCAGGAGAGGGAGTCTTCACGACGGCTGACCAAAAAAATGAAACCAGCGCCCAGGGAGACCGTGATACCTGATGGATATACAGTGAGGCAGTGGGCCTCCTGATGGAGCGACAGAGGAGCAGAGAGACAGCGGGCCTCCTGATGGAGATACAGAGGAGCATAGAGACAGCGGGCCTCCTGATGGAGCAACAGAGGAGCATAGAGACAGCGGGCCTCCTGATGGAGTTACAGAGGAATATAGCAGGGAGACAGCGGGCCACCTGATTACTAGATTACTGATTACTATCCCCAGAGCACTAGGGAAATCTAGGGAAATCCTCCCAACCCTCAAGGGCCCCTTATTTCCAGCTCTCCCATAAGCCTTCATGCCACATGCCGTCAGAGCGTTTGCCCTCCCCAGACATGGTGTTCCAGGCTGCATACAGTACACACACATATACAAGCCACACCACACCATGCCTTTCATCTGCAGAACAATGTGAATGGGTGCAGAGCGAAGCCACTGCAGAGTGTAAATACGGCGTGGTGGTTCTGAGGGTGGCGGGGTGGAGAGGGTTAATGGGAACACAATGAAAGGCAGGCAATCTGGCTAACAGTATGGGAGCACACAGGGCTGAGTGTATCGCTCCACTCAGGTTGCAGTGGGAGGTTCATTCTCTTTTCAGAGGCGACTGGGGGTGTTACAGAAGAGTGTTCTTCAGTGAAAGAGTGACAAAAAGAGAAGAAAGAAAGAAAGAGCGAGAGAGAGAGTGAGAGAGAGAGATAGAGAGAGAGAGAGCCTTCTCTTGCAAGTTTCTGCCACAAGCAGTTGCTGCCTGAATGCACTCAGTAACATTGGGCTTCGCTTCCTGTTTTTGAGCGGACATGTAAAGCAAGCGGGCGATAATCTGGCCTGCATAGGCGCAGGCTTTGTGGGTATGGATATTTTGTACACTCGGAGGAACACAAAAGTCCTCAATTCACCCCCTCAATTCCTGTTTAGTTTGGTTTTCTACAGCCTTGTGTGATATGTGGCGGTGGTTAAAATTGCAGAAATATGGCTCAAATTTACCAAAAATTGCTAATTAAATACTCAAGCCCATGTTTAGTTGGAAAAATAAAACATACTGCAATTAATTACGATAATATAATTTGCAATATTTTTAGGCATAAGCATATTTTTTTAATGAAATAATATCTATAGTATATAAAGTAACACCTCATATAATGCTATGTCATTTGTTAATAGAGGCTTCCTCTCATGTTTCTCTCAACTGAAGTGGCAATGTTCCAAGATATTCGATCAAATTCAAGATAATCATATCAACAATCTCTCCCTCTTCAGTCCCTTGGAATTGAAACTGGCTTTTGTGTGCTCTGGAATTTTTTCCTGGACTTTATATAAAAAAAAAGAAAAATCCTTTGTGTTCTGGTACTTTAGATGTTCAACATCAGGCAACACAAGAGCTGGAGTGCGCAGTGATACGGGTTTACGCACTTTATAAATCAGAGGACTGATCTGTCCTTTCTCCACACTCCCCCTCCCTCCTGCAAGCCCCACGGTCTGAACATCTTCCCAGAGGTTGGATTAATATTCAGCCCTCAATAGCAGTTAATTAGCAATGCCAGATTCATTAACCCGTATTGCTGTTACGGTGGCCCACACCATAAATTAGCTTAATGCCAGCAGACATATTCCAGTTGTAATAGCAGACATAAAATGTAAGGAGAAACACATATGCCTGTAGATCATAGATCATAACAACTTTGTGGTGGTTTTAGTGGAATAGAGTTCCTTCCTTGCAGATAGACTTTGGCTCGTATTACAAAATCTGTTAATTCATGCTTTTTTTTCTGAAAGAATTATAGCTTGTGAACTTTTAAAATAAATGTGCTCATATAAAGCAGCGGACGTCAGAAAGGGAGCGCGGCGGTGAGTCACTCCGCGCGGCTGCTGACGCGGCGGTCGGGGGTGCGTGCGTACGGGTGCGTGCGTACGGGTGCGTGCGTGCAGGTGGGACCGGACGGGAGATGCCTTATCGGGCCGGAGCGCGCCGTGCCAGAAGCCGAATATTAAAAGTGCAGGAGCCTTCCCTTCCCCACCCTCCCCTCCCCCGAGCCCCCCCCCCGCTCACGCACGCACCGGGGGAGCAGCTGGAGCCGGTCCAAACGGTATCTGACAGCTTACAGGAGAAGTTATGTTTCTTCCAAATCTCCGGTGTAAATCTAGTTTGTGTTTGTTTAGCCGGCCGGTAACGAGTAGGGTTCTGCGGTGCGGCGAGGCGCGGGACGCTCGTCCGGCACTCCTGCGCTTCTCCTCCTCCGCTCCTCCGCCTCTCTCTCTTTCTCTCCCTGCCTTTCAAACGGCCGAGCTGCAGGTATTGGGTTCGGCGTCTGGCCCGGTGACGGTGAACGCACGAAGGTCCGGGGACACAAAGTGCCATTGTGAAGACAGGGGACAGCGACCTTTGCTGTCCTTGGATTACGCACTGACCTTTCATCTCCACAATCCCCCAGTGGTCCTGACTAACAAATCACAGCACAGAGCCTATTAGGCCTGGGATTCCACTTTGTTGTTGAAAAGGGTCTTGTCCTTTCAGAACGTTCCCTTTCTCTCCCGCACTTTCCTCTCTCTATTTTTTGAAGCCAAGGTGGTAGAGGAACACAAGACCATTGTTCCCGCGCAGATGGAAGTTGGAGTTACTACGGCAACAGCTCTAATCCCTCTTTTTACCACCTTCCTTCATATTATTGGCCTATGAAGTGCTACCTTTTAACTCATGGGCTCAGAGGCTGCAGCTAGGGGTGCCACCCCACCCCCACCCCTCACCCCCCACAACGAGCTACGATTTTCACCATACAAGACAATGTGATGAGCTAATCGAAAATGTGCTAAATAATGACATACCCACAGCAAGCATTCGTCCTCCTGAGGCCTGGTCTAAGAATAACAATAATGAGTCCATTATCTGACTTTAAAAAACGCTGCCCTGCCCAGCAAACAGAGAGCGTAATTGTTCTGGTGTTGTCCACACAAGCAACAACCTATTGTGGCCAGCTTGACGGATAAAGGAGTAGTAGAATGGGCGGCATAATGATTGGTGTGCACTGCTGCCGCGGTTCCTACACAACTTCTTTAGAGAGAGAGAGAGAGAGAGAGAGAGAGGGAGAGAGAGAGAGAGAGGGAGAGAGAGAGAAAGAGCGAGAGAGAGAGGGGGGGGAGAAAGAAAGAGCAAGAGAGCGAGAGAGGGAGAAAGAGAGAGAGGGGAGAGAGAGGGAGGGAGATAGAGAGTGAGAGACCTGGATAGACTGCAGATTTTTCATAGCCTGCATGGGTGAAGACAACTGACTTTTTTAAATAGAAAAATGTAATGTTCCTTTAAACTGTTTTATACTGTTTGTTTGCCAAACAATGCCGAAGTAAAACAATAAAATGTCAGGAACAAATATAAAACAAGTTATTCCATCAAACAATTGGCTACAACATTAATACCTGTTTAGTAATAAGTAAGCTATTCGCAGTATAGAGATATGCTAGACACTCACAAATGAATGCAAGCATAGCTTTGTTTTTACAAACACAATTCCACACGCTATTTTGGCGATCGCTGAACTCAACAATCAGAGCTACACTCTTTGCATTTGTGCATCAAAGCAAATGGATGCTAGCCAATCAATGACATGAATGATTTTGTACACAATTCCTTTTAAATTGGAATAACGGAACTGAACTGTCACACCCAAATTGGCCATGATAAAAGTACTACATACTACTTGCCAATGTAATAAACGCTGGATTACTCAAAAAACATTTGTAACAAAAAAAAGAGCGCTATTAGACCATGCTCTCCCCATGACGAAAGTGGCTCACAGACAATGAAAGATCTGCATCTGCAGTTTGTGGTTTTCCGATGCAGATTTTTAAAGTGGCGGGTGAAAAGATTCTTGTATTGAAATTAGTGAGGGTGAAAATGAAACAGGCCCTGGCCTAACTGGAGTCGCACACCTTAAATGAGCTGCATTGTGAGCAGAAGGTGGAGGGGGGGGGGAGGGGGCGAAGCAGGGGGCCCTGCCCCTCCCCAGCCTCTGGCGTGCTTCATTTATCTTCATCTCGTTAGGCTAAATTAATTAACAATCTCAGTGTTACACACTTTCTCTTTTCATTACATCAAATAATGGCGGATGTAGGAGGAGAGGCTCTCTGCTGGGATTAGGAAGGGACCAGAGAGTAACCTCTCTCCTTTCCTCTCTCGCACACAGGCGGCTGTGACAAACACCGCACTTCACTTTCTCCAGCTACAATGCCAATAAAACTCTGCTTTTTCCAACGGAGAGAGACATGGGTCTGTAAAATGTTTTTTTTTGTTTTACTGAATAGTTATTTTTTAAAAAACTGATATCATACTGACTTACTGTATTTTTGTGTGAAACCTAACCTCCTTTAGCTACATCGCAGATGTCCTGCTCAGTATGGAATTACATGATTTACATGTGATACAGCACAGGGGCTTTCTAACGTGGAGTTTTAAGCTCAACTGTCATTATTTTGGATACGTTGTGAAAAAGGTGGAACATTCAATTATTTACACAAGCTAATGTCACAAGTGCTTAATGTTGAAATGGGTTTTTTTTGCTTCTGGGAACCTTAACATGTCTCTCAGAATGAGAACTACCGTTTATGAGTTGTAGCTTACATCAAAATACATAATTATTTTGACAACCGTAATAGGGCACAGTACATAAAGGCAGTTAGAAATACCATGACTCACTAATAAAAAAAGACCCAATTTTAATGTGGAAAGAATTCACAGAAAGAGTGCTTTCTTTTTCCACACTTGGGTAAAAACTGAGGGACTGAAAGCCTCTTCCTTAAATAGTGTCGTGTAACAGGCGCACTAGCACTAGCACTCCGATTCAATTCACAGTTTTAAGAGCCGGGGAAAGCCAACATGTTCTTTTGTGAAAGCTATGCAAGGGAAAAAAAACTGAAAATGAGAACGATGTATTACTTGCTTGAAGTGCGAACTTTGAGTTGCTCCACTATAGTTTCATACTTTCACATATTTGCACTTGACAGAGCCCCTTTTGACCTCATGCAGTTGCTTAATAAAATATGTTGCGGTACACTTAAGAAACATTCTTTCGCTCTTTCTCCATCTCTCCCGCTCCTTCGCTCCCTCCCTCCCTCCCTGGAACACAATAAGCGCGGGCGGAGTGAGAGGGCAGGACCCAGGGAAGAGCTCGGCGGTAATCTGGGCCTGATTGTTGCGGCCGGCTCCTCCGATGCCCCGGCGCGCGTGTGCGATATCTCCACACTGACGCCTCTTTCTCCCTTAATTAAAACAGACATTGACAGAAGGGTGTGGATTAAGACTGTAATGTTGCTTTTACTCAAGATTAATCGCGGCTCCTTCTCGTCGGGGGGAGACAGCGACAGAGAAGAACAAAAGAAAATTGTTACGTAACCGAGCCTTTTGCACTGGGTCAAAGGTCAAGAGATTTTTTTTCACAGCTTTTCCTCTGGCTCCTCCCCTCTCAGTTCGACAGGGTTGACCGCTGCCGCTCCTGACCCAACAGGTGGCCAGAGCCCAACACAATCCCACAACCCCCTGCTCTCAATCCCACAACCCCCCACCCACAGGTATTAGGAAGAGAAAGGAGGAAGGTGACATGCTGAAAATAATCCAACACTTGCCCCTAACTCATCCTCCCGCTAAGAGCTAAAATAGGAAGTACATTACACAACCTCTACTTAAAGTGCAATAGACAATTGAAATGGATTCGTTACCAATGCCATATTTCATGGTTTGAAATATCCTTGAGATGAAAAGCTCCTGGGGGTCAAATTAAATCCAACCACAAGTCCCTGAGCTGAAGTAAGACTTTCTTCTTCTCTTAGCTAGTTTTATTTTCGAGCACGATTCAATGCCTTCTCCTACCCGCAGGCTGTTCACATCGCTAGCACACCCTCTGCATATTTGGGAGAACGCAGAGGGTAAGCTCTCTTTTTGAGTAATGCTGACTACAGGCAGACCCTCAGGGTCTGATCATCCAGAGGACAGGAGCATAACATCTACCTACAGACCGTCTACCTACAGACCATCTACCTACCAGAACATCTACCTACAGACCAGAAATCCTGGGCAGAGCAAGCGCTAGTTGCATTCATGACCAATCTTTTTCTCTCTCTCCACACCATCAATCCAATTTCGTTGGCCATAGATTAGATAATATTTACAGGCAGCGAACAGGTTAAGAAATTCAGTAATTTCTTTATTTTTCCATTAATACACAACCTTTTTTTAAATTTTTATTCTACACAATTAACCCAATATAGATAAGCTAAATAAATGATCTTATAGCTATGGACAGCAAAACAGGTTAGGCAGTTAGCTACATAAAATATATATACTATGGACAAAAATAGATTAAAAAATATGTGTAAAGTGTATAATGAAACAGAATACACAATTACAAATTGAGATAAAACATCTGTCTGATGTTTTCAATTTACTGACTATGTACCATTTGGAAAATCTAACAATGCGTAATTATGACATTTATGGTAAGTGTAGTAGAGTATGATCATTCTGATTGCATGGTAGGTATCTGCTTTTTTTGGTTGTTGTTAAATGAGAAAAAAACTTTTAAATACTTTTCCATGTGTAACAATTATAATCATACTGTGTAATTATTGTTAAGGATTTTGGTGTGAATTTTGTTTTAGGGCTATGCTCCCATTTTTCTTAAAAGTAGCCAGGATTATATTTTGTAATTATATATATATATATATTTTAAATATTCTATATCTATATCATTTCGATGGTTGCCACATGCTCATGTAAAATAGCTTAAAACTATACTGCATTTGTTTGCATTCATAACTCAAAAATAAAAAACAGCACTAGCGATGAAATGAATTCTCTCCCAGCGCTAAATTAATATCGTATTTCTGGTCAGTTTCCCAGTCCGACAGACCTCCTACCTACAGAGTTAATTTAATAAGGCGAGAGGCCAGATGCGGATCAGAAGGATGGCCGTTACCTTTGAGGGGCCGCGGCAGCCCGCCTCGGTTCTCAGGTTAAATGAATGAATGTAAATGCGCCAGGAGGACTTCACGAGCCAATCAAACGCACCGGAGCGGCGGCCTCTCCCCGGGCCCCCTCTCAGCAGCGGCTGGAGCCGGCGCGCTCCGAGCGCGGCAACGTGATCAAACCTTCACGCCTCATTTCCCCGGAGCGGCGGACGATCCGAGCCCAGATCATCTGGGCACCGGGGTAATCTTCAAAAGGAGCACCAATCACTCATTTCCAGCCCCGCAAATTCGAGGTGTCACTTTCCACCCGTCCGAGCGTTAAGAGGGAGGTTCTGCGCGCCCCTCCTCGCTTCGCCGGCCTTAACAAGGCCTGCGGAAGCTCATCCCTCCGTCCCCGCGTAGGTCGTGCTTCTCCCTCCATGTGACGGCCCACTGAGCGTTGTCTAAATATTTCCACAGACGGATTACTGGGGCCCGCATCCCGAAGGGCCGAACGGCTACATAATACAGACGCAAAGTCTTTCATTTATTACAGCCAAACTCAAGTGAGGGAGGAAAACCGCAAATGCACCTGCACGCTGTCCGCACTTACGCTCGCTAAACGCTACAGTAGTGCTATCAAGTGCATTTATCACATATAGTTTCTTGTCCAGGGACATGAGTCCTCATCGGGGCCATTAGATACCAGTACTTTGAGGGGACAGTACAGCTAAAGTGAAACTGAGGCATTTCCTCGAGCCTCGCTTTCAGAATTAGATTTACCAAAAAACAAACCAAAACCCCCGCTGCGGGCGATATGTGTCATACCACAATGCCCTTCATTCGATTAGGTTAAGAAGTGTTGGAAAGGAATCGGCATAAATCTAATCAAACAAATGACCTCCGTTACACTTAAGCAATCAATCCGAGGAGAGAGGGGGAGAGAGAGAGAGGGGGGAAAAAGAGAAAGCGAAGGGGAAAAGCGCGGCGCTATCAAAGCAGATCCATTAGGTTCAGTAAGTTTTGGCTGACAGCAGCTGTAAAAGGCAGATGCTACAGCGGGTCTTAATGAGACGGCCGTAATTAGGGAGCAACACTCGGGCCCAGGAGAAGGTAACTCACCAGAAGAGCAGGGAATGGTAAAGCTACTTACTGCTATTTATTTCCTCCCAGCAATGACAGCACAAATTCTTAATTAGAATCGCAGGATGGCGAGGGCGGGCGGGCGGGCGGGGGGGAGAGAGAGAGAGAGAGAGAGAGAGACGGAGACTTCGGGTCGTTCGGCTCGGCATACTGGTTCAAACGCACGGAATAAAACCGTATGCCCCGTGCTCAAACCCCTCCCCACCCACACCCACACTCACACTCACACACACACACACACACACACGTGCACACACACACACACGTACCGCACTACCACCACCTGTACGGAGCTGAAAGGACAAACAAGCACATGCAATACGAGCAACAAAAACAACCCAGCCGTGAACGGGCCGGTTGTGAAATGCGTCATGTGCGATTCTGGGCTGGTGAAATGAAGTGCTTTCAGTTTTACTGTATGGGAAGCAGACAGAAGCCCTGTGAGCATGCCGGTGTTACATGGGGGGGGGTGGTGATAAGCAGAGGGCCGAGAGTGTGAGTCAGGGCTGGGGTGGGGGCTGGGGGGGGGTGCAGGGGCGACCCTGGCAATTCACTGACAAAAACACAGAGTCCAGGATTCATTGTTTCCTTCTCGCCGGATCAAACGGAAGGTGTCGGGTCGGGTGGGAGCTGTGATTGGACAGATGAGTTTGACCCCTCCCCCCCATGACAGTGACAAAAACAGAGATAAACTAACCTCAGGAAAAAGCTGCTACGAGGAGAGGCCTCCATGGCTGCTGTGGGAGGAGTCTGCGACAGGAGAAACGCACAGAGAGCCACTGTAACTCTGCACAGAAACACACACACACTCAGACACACACACACAGAGCCACTGTAACTCTGCACAGAAACACACACACACACACACAGAGCCACTGTAACTCTGCACAGAAACACACACACACACACACACACACACACCAGAGCCACTGTAACTCTGCACAGAAACACACACACTCACACACACACAAACACAGAGAGCCGAGCCACTGTAACTCTGCACAGAAACACACACACACACACACAGAGCCACTGTAACTCTGCACAGAAACACACACACACACACAGAGCCACTGTAACTCTGCACAGAAACACACACACACACTCAGACACACACACACAGAGCCGCTGTAACTCTGCACAGAAACACACACACATTGAGACACACACACACACAGAGCCACTGTAACTCTGCACAGAAACACACACACTCTCTCACACACACACACACACACAGCCAGTGTAACTCTGCACAGAAACACACACACACTCACATACACACACACACACACAGCCACTGTAACTCTGCACAGAAACACACACACACACACCCACACACACACACCAGAGCCACTGTAACTCTGCACAGAAACACACACACACACAGAGCCACTGTAACTCTGCACAGAAACACACACACACACACACACACACACAGAGCCACTGTAACTCTGCACAGAAACACACACACACACACACACACACACAGCCACTGTAACTCCACACAGAAAACACACACACACTCACACACACACACACTGCAGCAATGCAACAAGTAAGTCTTTAAATAACAAGTGCGCAGCCACAGCGGAAGGAGCGTTCTGTGTTCTCTTACATCATTAATTATACGCTGTGTTCAGAGGATATGTGCAGGCGAGGCTGCTAGCCCAGGCTGATGATACGTTAGCGCTGCACAGAGGAGCCTTTTCCACACAGGCCCATCTGAGGCAGCGCTGACGGTCCTGCGGTGGGCCAGCTGCCGTCCATGTGTGCGCCGGGGGTCACCGCGGCTTCCAGGGGCCCCCGACCGCACGCGGGGCCCCTCCGCTGCCACCACACCACTGGGAGGGGGGTGATGTCACTGCTCAAAGCTTAACCTTGCAATTTGGGGGAACACGTGTTTGGGAAATTGTGCCAAACGGTTTTCCCGTTGGCTTCTGGTGTTGTTTTGATTTGTTTTTTTAGAAACTCTGTTTTGCGTACCCTTTTGTCATTTCCCTCTATAATTTCTGCCTACTTTTCTTTTGTTTCATTTTTTTTTGGAACATTCAAACTCCACACTGTAGCATGAGGCGAAACTAGACTGAACCGAAAATACATTTGCTGTGTGCCCTGCTATGTAAAACAAGAATATTTAAATGATTTGCAACAGAAAATTACAAAGCAAAAAAAAAAAGTGCTTGCACAATACTACTGTAACCAGCAGCTGCCGGAAACAGTGATGTGACAGAATGTTACTGAAGCACTCTCTCATTTTACTGTCTGTGCCTACCACATTGAGAATTTCAGTCACTACCTCAAACTTACGTTCTACAGTTTCTTTTTCTCGCTCTGTTAACAGTACCTTCCAAAAAGCACTGTCAAACTAAAGAAAATCACAACAAAAAAAAAACTGCACCCTAAATCATTTTTTTTTACATGCATTTCATTTGTCATTTTCCCTCTCCACCCTGCTGCTCGTCAAGTTCTCACTTTCTCTCCTCTTTTTTCTCTTCCTCTGTTTTAACGTGACTCTCTCTCCCTCTTCCGCCCTCTTTCTCTTTCTCTGAGAAAATGGAAAGAGTGAGCTGGAGCCCAAGGACGGTGCGTCTTTCAGGCTGGTGCTCTCCTCGCCATGGCGTGAGCCCCGCGGGGACCTGCCAGCTCCGCGCCGAGACTTTCCGCACTCCAGCGCCCGGCTGGGTGTGATAGCAGGCGTCGCCGTGGTGACAACGCGAGAAAACAACAGCGAAGAGCCGAGCAGGGCTGACCGACCGTGCTTCCTCCGCGCTCCGAGGAAGTGTGAGAAACACACGGTATCCTCTGCGCGTCCTCTGCCCCGACTCCGCCTCAACCCGGCGCCACCGCCCGGCACTCTCGGAAAACGCTTCCGAAAGGAGCCCTGCGATTCCGCAGGAGAACCCTGTGTATTTCAGGGGTTTGGGGGAAATGGTTCTTCGACTGGGAGCTTTCACACCCGTGATACACTTCCATAAAGAACTAGAAAGGACTATGGAGACAAGTCAATGAACTCTGAGAGTGTGCATCAGCTTAATTTCAGAAAACTTTAACAGAGCAGAACAGTGCAGAGGCAGCTTATCTGGGTGAGAAGGACTGTTTTTGAGGGAGCATTTTTCCACCCTCAGCCCCTCCCCAACGACCGAGCAAGAGAGTGCCGATCCCCCACCTCTACATCTGAGTGAGCCCTACAGCTCTGCCGTGTAGTGCAGATGAGGGGACTCCCATGCGCACGCACTCAAACACGGCGCGCCAGCTCAATCCCGCTCCCCAGACCGGTAAGGGCCCGCACGGTTCCCAAAAACCCAAAAAACCCACACAGGAGCTAACTCCAAAGTGGCGAGTGAAAAGCAGGACTGGGTCTGAATGTTTCTGTTGAAACGTGAGGGGTGGTTTCAGAGGGGCGCCAGCGTGCTTCAAGGGCAGGGCCCGCCTGCGTGGGGCGCGGGGCGCGGGGTGCAGATGCCGGACGGCGCTGGAAGGCTGAGCGCCGGCCGCACGTGTGCGTACGCTCCGGGCCTTTTGGAGGAGCCGCCTGCTGCCAAGCCCCGCTCGCATCCAGCCTCCGCTCCCCCGCCATCTGCAGCCAACGTGCTCCGCTAGAGCAGGACCATATGGACCAGCGGCTCGCCATTAACACTCGCCTCTGCCTCTCCCCCTAACCGTGTACAATTAACACAGCTGCTTCTGCACCTTAACGCACGAGTCTGACCCACCACTGCTATGAAACAGATGCTCCGGTACCTTAACACTGAGTCTAACCCACCGCTGTTAACACCGCCGAAGCCGCCTCTCAAATTTACGTGTAACACGAAGCACGCTTCAGACATTCAGTCTGCAAAATAATGCTGCTTCAGAACTGACTACACTGGAAGTGTTCAACTGAACCAAGTGCTCAGTGGGAGAGGAATGACATCTCTGTGCAAGTGGGTCAGTCAGAGAAGTGATATTAAAGCCCTTTACTTTGTACAGCAGGGACTGGAAGAGGAGCATACACCAGCAAAGGTGCAAGGGCGTGGCACTTGCCCTGTCTGAGGGGGCAGAGAGTGGGCGGGGCAGGCCACCGCTAAGGCGACAAGAGCCGACCTCCCTATTTGCAGGCTGAGACGCCGCTGATGAAATCTGGAAAGCTGCAACCCCTCGTCATGTAGCGGCCACGGCACTGCCTTCCTCTCGGAGTCACGCCAGGACCTCACCCACAGGCTACAGAGCCACTCTTTTACACACAGAGTGTTGGAGCGTGCTGGGAGTAGCCTGCACAGGACAGACAGACAGACAGACTACCGCCCTGGGGACCAGACCCGACCGAACAGGTCACAGGAAGTGTATGTTTGTTCTCCTCAGAACCTTAGAGACTGTCTGGAAATTACATATCATAACATATCAACATTCTACTGTCAGAACCAAGACAGACACAGCTACAGTACATAATACACCCCAGTATACAGTTACTCACAGCATTTAAATGTTGCACTACTCTCCTCAGGTTATAGCACACATAAACTCAAATACACAGGGCTGGGTGCTGAGTTTTATTGCTCAAATGTCACACTGCACTAAAAGAGAAATTAAACACACAACTGCAGATGTGCTGTTACCATCTGTGGTTACTAATGTGGAATACACAGTAATGTATCTACTCATGTTGCAGAACAAATTTACAAATTTTCATATAATTTATTTTGTTTACTGTGCACTGGGTACAGCATGTACAGGCAAGATGTACAGTGTGAACATAATAAAAAAGAAACAAAAACCATGAATTAATATCATAACAGCGTAAAGATGATATGATAACGTGGAATAAACAATATGCTGAGAGTGTGGCAACAAAAAACATATTTCTGAATATTCTTGAGCTTATGAAGGGCTTTTGACAGGCACAAAAGCTATGATTTTGATGTTAGTCCATCACACAGGCAATCTTCCTAATGCAGGGGTCGCTCTTAAATTCTACAGGTCACAGCTTTCAATAGGCAAAGCATCCGCAGGGAGCGAAAACAGCACTGAAGGCAAAAACACTGCCTGTAGAACTGTGTGCTTGAGTGTCTATCTGAGCTTGTGGAGATCAGGACCCAGTGAGTGTACTTGCCTATGAGTACCTGTATCAGAGTGTGTGTAAATCCTGCATCCCTAGTTGTGAGGACCTGTATCAGAGTGTGAGTGTGTAATCTGTAAATCCCTGCTTGTGAGGACCTGTATCAAATTGTGTTTAAACACTGCATCCCTGCTTGTGAGGACCTGTATCAAAGTGTGAGTGTGTAAACCCTGCATCCCTGCTTGTGAGGACCTGTATCAGAGTGTGTGTAAACCCTGCATCCCTGCTTGTGAGGACCTGTATCAAAGTGTGAGTGTGTAAACCCTGCATCCCTGCTTGTGAGGACCTGTATCAGAGTGTGTGTAAACCCTGCATCCCTGCTTGTGAGGACCTGTATCAGAGTGTGTGTAAACCCTGCATCCCTGCTTGTGAGGACCTGTATCAGAGTGTGTGTAAACCCTGCATCCCTGCTTGTGAGGACCTGTATCAGAGTGTGTGTAAACCCTGCATCCCTGCTTGTGAGGACCTGTATCAGAGTGTGTGTAAACCCTGCATCCCTGCTTGTGAGGACCTGTAACAGAGTGGAAGCACATAATATGTGGACCTCTGCTCCCGAGGACCTGTATCAGAGTAACAGGGTCTGAGTGTTTAAGGTGTCTCCTCTGGGCACTGAGAGGTGTGAAAGGCCTCTGACTAAAAGGAGG
Source organism: Conger conger (assembly GCF_963514075.1). NCBI lineage: Eukaryota > Metazoa > Chordata > Actinopteri > Anguilliformes > Congridae > Conger > Conger conger. Next base: position 13,378,179 of record NC_083765.1, read on the forward strand.
GTTGGGGGTTTGGGGGTGTGGGAGAGGCAGATGTCTCAATCCCAGCAGCCCTGCTGTTACAGGTCCAGCAGGTCCCTGGTGTGCACCCCCACCTTCACACTGACAGACAGGAGCACGGGGCATGAAGGCAGGCCTGGCTGAGTGACAGGTAGAAAGGAGCATGACTGACCAATGAGCACCTCCTCTTCCTGCACCTGACCATAACTGAGGGTCCCTGTCACTACACTGCCCACCCCCCCCCCCCCGACCCCCTGTTCCCCGAAGTCTACACTGCCAGATGAGAAGTGAATTCATTTGTGTAAAGCGCTCCAACATGAGGAAGGTGTGTTGAAAGGTGTCTGCTCATGCTTCAAATGAAATGCACTGCTGGTCAGCATTAGCACCTCGGAGCCCACCGCCCGCCTCTCACCCCCAACACTCCTGGGGCTGCGAGTGTGTGTGTGTGTGTGCGTGTGTGTGTGTGTGCATGGGGAGGGGAGGGAGGTAGTGGATTTGCTGTTCACACTGGAATAATTAGAACATGTCAGAAAGAATTAATTTCCTCATTTTTCAAAAGGATACACAGAAATTACCATGTTATTATATGGCAGGGTCCCCGGGAGGATTGTATTAAATTTAATTTCTAGCGCAGCCCACACAACAAATTAAAGTCATAAATAAGATGGAAAGAAGCGAGGCGCAGAGCATATGTTTACGGCAACGAGGGAAGCCAGGGGACCCCAAACAACTATCTTCATTTCATTTTATTTAAATCAGGCCGACAACGTGTGTCTGAATGACAGCGGCTGGCTAATGGGGCCCAGATTACTGCCTGCTCCGTGTTAGCACAGACACACAGCCCCTCTAATAGGTGAGCAGCGCACAGCCTGCCCCTACAGAGAGCAGCTGGCCGCACGGCGTTTCTAATGGAAACATTAACACAGACAAACTTACAAACATTCCCACTCACTGGAAAATAAATAAAGAACAGAAAGAGATCCTGCAGGTTACACATTTTAGTAAAGTGGAAATCAATTACGTTTTTTTTTTTCTTTCCTTTTTTCTCCAGTCTTGTTCACAGAGAAAGTCTCCGGTTTCAGTTAGAAGCGTAAGTATAATAAATAAATAATATGGATAAATAATAACCAGAATTTGATGTTGGAGTTGCATATGGTTCTGTAGTGTAGACGGGATGGAGTGGATTAAGTGAGGTTATTGTGTAATGAAAAATTAATTTCTGAATAAAGACATTTTAGGGAATGTCTTTAGAAAGACATTCACCATTCTTTCTAAATTTCAATTAGATTTAAGCCTTCATTTATAACAAAACATTTTTTTTTCCTTTGACACTGATAGCCAAATGTGATACACTGAAAAATGACAAAATATTTAAAAAGACACAGCATAAGGAAAATATATTTTCATTATAGCTGTAATGTTTGATGAGGTTGTCTCGACAAGGGCTCTCTCTTCTATTCTTAACAGCTGTCTGGCAGCACTTCTCCCAAAATACACAAAAGAAAAGCTAAAATCAAAACTATGGAAAAACAACTTAAGAAATGACTCACTATGGAATTACATTTTTCTGCTGCCATTATCTTTCATGGAGGTCAAATCTGCTACTGTACAAGCACTTCTGCAGCTGGCTGACTATAAATGGCATCCAACAATCCCCTGCAATGCATTGTAGCATTAATCAAATAAATATGTAAGCGCAGCATTATTTGTTGTTTTGGGTAGGATACAGCAACCTGTCAAATAATCTTTACCAACAAAGTAAAAAATAGACAATTGGTGTTGAGACCATCCCTACAAAACTAACCCAGTGAAATACTCAATGCAGCTTGGCTTCCGATCGCAGATTTTATTTTTAAAAAAATCATAATGTTAAACAAGACGAACAGATCCCTTTCAAAGGGAACCCCACAACTAAAACTATACAACCATACAATTCTTAAATCAGCTAACATAACAAACATAATTAAGTCGTAAATATACAGAGCACGACAAATGTCTGTTGTATTTTGGTTTCGTAAACAATGGCTGCGGTCCAATCTGTTTACTGTTTGCCGCTCGTACAAACTTCACAGAGGACGGGGAGAAGTCCCGAGCACAGCAACGGAAGTAAAGCATAACCAATGGATGGGAGGAGCAGTGGTGTTCCAGCAGAACCGCACAACTACACACGTCAGTGACAATGGAGCTGATGCAGCTGCCCGTGCCGTGATTCTTTCAGAGCGGATATAGGGCTGTGACCAGAATAAGATGCTTTGGTAAAATGATTGCCGCATGCAAACCTGAGGTTAAAATATATCAACTATTATTATTATAGTTATTAAGAAGAACAAATTAATAATAAATTAATATTTACTAAATATGACTATGACATATGACTCTAGCCAATACACTCAATGAGCACTTTATTAGGTATTTATTAGACTTATTGAGACTGATGTTGTAGCCTATCCATTTATAGGTTTGATGTGTTGTGTGTTCAGAGAAGCTCTTCTGCATGTATTGTGTGGTTATTTGTGTTACTGTCACCTTCCTGTCGGCTTTGACCAGTCTGGTCTTTCTCCTCTGACCACTCTCATTAACAAAACATTTTCTGCACACAGAACTGCTGATCACTGGAGACTGTTATGTGTGAAAATCCCAGATTTTTAGCAGCTCCTGAGATACACAAACCACCCTGTCTGGCACCAACAATAATTTCACAGCCAAAGTCTCTTACGTCACATTTCTTCCCCATTCTCATATTTGGTCTGAAAAACTTTTATATATTTAGTTCCTGCCACATGATATGATTAAATATTTGCATGAACAAGTCGGGGTACAGGCCTACCTAATAAAGTGCTCAGTGAGTGTATATTCTATAATACAACATGCATAGCCATACATATTTCTCCAAAGAAGACATTCTCTTGGCCATAAACCAATAGGCCTAAACAATACTCAAAAAATTATTAATATAGTACTATTTATGATTATTTAGCAAAAATAATTTTGTATCCTTAAAAAGGTTGCATGGCTAGTTAAGTCATTTTCTGGCTACATTAGCTGAACAGCAACAAACTGGTAACAGCAAGATAATGTTAGCTAGAAAAAAAAACAGCTTTAAAGCATAACACAAAATGATTTGCTGGAAAAATAAGCCACAATATTATAATCTCACCCAGTCCAGTTTTTCTGTGTGGAACACAATAACCTGCATTGCATTCCAAGGTATTTTAATGTCACGTTAACAGTAAATGTAGTTACAATGTTATTACAAAGTGCTGACTGTTCTTGGTGACAGTGGGCTGCAAGATTGTGGCAGAAGTAGGCCTTTTCTCTTTCAAAAGTAAAGAGGAAGTCCTTGGAGGTTTCCGCCAGCTGTTTCAAAGTATAATGTTATTTTTAGACTAAATCTGTTTCAAAGCCCTTTGACCCCCACACTTGTTGGAAACAAAATGGTTTTAAAACCGAGCTGCACTGATTGTTAGTAACAACAGAGGAGGGGCAAATCATTCAGTTAATATCAGGCATGAACTTCCAGTTGACGCAATAGTCAACTCATAAATTATACTAGAAAATTTAAATTAATTTAAATTTTAATGGCTGTCTTTTGGTATAAATGATGTGTAACAGTTGCACTGTATATTCATCTGTATGTTAATTTCATAGTTATTGAAGCATTTCCGACTCTTATTTCTCAAGTTATTAATTAAACTCACATTAGTCATAAAATCTCATCTAAAACAGCACCACAAACTAATCTTTGAGACTAAGATTTAATTTCATACCACTGCAATGACTGTGATGACCCACTCCCCAAGATGCCTCCCCAAGTGGCCTGAGTTTATGTCCCGCATCAATAATAAAAAGTCTTCTTTATGTTAGAGTTTCATTTGTTGGAAGTTTCTGCTTTCCCCTGCTGTTGTAACATTGATATCAAAAGCACAGCATGGGAGGGTGCAGCACCAAATCTCCATAATGTTATGTTTTGGGTTTTTAATATTTCTCCCCTCAGCATTTACACGCAATTCGGACGATAATAATTGGAAAAATATAAAATGTAAAATCTTGTACCAGTATGCAGATACTGTACACAGCAGCCCTGGGCTTAAGCTGTGGAGGAGCAGACTCATCCAGACATTGTGAAAGCATCAAGACACAGCAAAGCCACAACACAGAGCCCCCCCGACGCACGCAGAAACGCAGTCTGCTGCTCGGCGCTGATCTGCACTGCTCTGCGCTGATCTGCGCTGCTCTGCGCTGGTCTGCGCTGCTCTGCGCTGGTATGCACTGCTCTGCGCTGATCTGCACTGCTCTGCGCTGGTCTGCACACACGCGTGTGAGAGAGCTGTGGAGGGCCATTTCAGCGGCCTTATTAAGACTGGGAGAAAGAGGCTCGTCTAAACTCTCAGGCAATGGCTGTCGTTAGCGCTGAGGGCTCCCCAGGGCACCACAAACTTTAAATAATTTGTGAATCAATTAAACGACGAGGCTCAACATAAGGGCGATCCACACTGGCGCACTGGTGCATTATGGGTGCCGCGGGTTCGCACTTCTTTGGGAGAAAAGTTCATGGCCAAAGCCATTCATTAATTGTGCGAGACTTTATCGTTTTTACAGTTTATAATTATTAGTCTCGGCGGGTAGGGGATAGGTGAGCAGTGCATTATTTTTGTTTCTGGCCTCACATCACCTGTGTATTGTACCTTGAGATACAAACAGCCAGCAAGTCTATATTACTGTTCATCCTGACGTGCGTTTAAGATGGCAACTTTTTTCTGTTCACCACAAACGTTAGCTAACATTAGCTAACAGTTTGAAAAGATAGTGCTCGGCAAACAAAAATGGCTGCTGATAGAGAAAACGGCAAGAGAACAATCATTTGGCCATTATAATACACTTTAATAAATGTAATATTTGTTCTTATCTTTAAAAATAAATCACATGTAAGAAAGAAATCAGCTAGCTGCTGGCACAGTTAGTCCTAAATCGCAACCAAGTCGCAAAAGAAAGTATTGGTGGCGAACTAAATGGAATGTTCATTTAAAATCGTTCTACAGTAGCTGTTTGCTGTAAACGTAGTTCACCGCAAATGTTCTCTGTCTTCAACACACGTCCGGTGAGAATGAATCAAGGAGTCTGGAATGAGATGTCCCCTGTCAGGAGAGACACCACAGAATAAATGTAAAATATGAGAGGGCACAGGACTCTGGACAGGCTGGCGTGTGGGCCCAGCAGAGCAGAGAAAAGGCTGCCATTTGGTGAAACTGGCTGCAGATCTCCTGGCTCTAAATGGGGGAAATATAAACACAGCCAATGAGGCATTGCACGCCTACCCCATGCCCTCTTCAAGCTTTTCAGGAATCTTTTTTTTTTTTTTTGTCTGTTTGTTTCTTGAGAGTAATTTAATCTGCCGCTATTAAATCTTTTAAGACACGACACTTAAGTGTACTGCCCCTCTGGGGACTGATAGGATTTAAGCATTTAGGAGCTGATGAAATTAAAACGCTGGCTTTCTGAAAAGTAGCCTTGTTACCGTGGTGACATCACTAATAATCATGTAACGGTCATAAGACAGAGTGGACAGATAAATAAAAAAACTGGAAAACAGGCATCCATGGGCTGTTCATTTTCATTAAGTGGTGGAGTGATGTTTATTTATCCCCTCCGAGACCCTTTCCTCGCCGTGCCGTTCCCAAACGAGCCCCCTGACCCCCCCTCCCGACGCATCCTTCCTAAAGTGTCTCCAAACACACCCCAGGTAACAAACCGCACACTGCTGAAATTAATCACTCCCTCCTTTCATAATTAATTAAACATGCAGATTAAAGCTGCAAAAGAATTTAGATTAACGAGCGAGTTGAGTCTTCTTGATATAAGCGTGGGGGAGAGGTGTGGCGGGGGGGGGGCTTCATAAACAGTCATTCTAAAATGAATGAGACAGGGGATGTGTGTGGAATCCTTGCCACCTGGCCCCCGGGCCTGTATTTGCGCTCTGTACTTTAACACACTCAAACAGGGCTAACATAAGGCCTGGACCAGGGAGACTTTGCCCCGTGTTGTTCCACGTCCTGTAGAGTCGCACTGGAATGCTCTGGGCAAACAGAGAACTCTGACCCCCAAACCAATGATCCCCCTCAAAAACAAAACCTAACGCCCCCCCCCCCCCCCCCCGCCCCCCCCCAAACGGAGTCAGAGGAGCAGGCTCTGAGCTGGGCCCTCAGGCCAATGAGCAGTGCCCTTTTCTTGCTAATTAACCAGCCCATTGTTACTGCACTGACGTTTTAGCCCATTTCAATAACATCAATAACATCAACATGTCATTGACCGAGAGAGAAAAACTTAGAAAGAGAGACAGAAAAGGGGCAGGCAGGCATGGAGAGGAAGGTAAGAGACCTGAAATAATTTGGAAGATTACATGTTCTTCTGTCGAACAAATAAACTATTAATTCTACACCATTTGCAGAACTAAAATACTCCAGAACATACCAATTAAAAATTGTATTCATATTTGTACTCTAATGTTTAATTGTACAAATCACACAAGGCTAGACAAGGCTAATCCGGCAGGGGAATCATCTCTTGATTAAAATTATTTATCTGCAAGAGCCTTAAAAAAATTATTATGAAGCATTTAACATTTTTTTATTTTGTTTCAAATGTTTTGTTTTTTTGAATGACGGGCTATAAGGATACATTCACCACAAAATTATCCACCAAGTTATTACACAGTGTTATGGACCCATTCACAAACAGAAAATTATCAAAATTCTTTGGGTTTAGTTCAGTTAACACACACACCCCACACTATACTTTCTTTCTCTCTCTCTCAAAGACATAACCACACACATATTCTATATGCTCCTGCTCTCTCTCTCTCTGTCTCTCTCTCTCCCCCAGACTCTCACACACATGCATTCTCTCACTCTCTCCTTTCTCTCTTTCTCTCACACAACCTCTCAAACAGACTGACTTACATACACATATACACTGTCACAAATTCCCTCCCTCCGCCTCACACACATACACACAGATACACTTACAAAAACACTTATAGTGAAAGACAAGGCTCACTCTGTTGCTTACTGACTGGATAAAAGCCAGTTTGCAGAGCTAGAGACAGATGTTTACTTTTTCTGAGCCAGAAGGATTTTACAATTTTATGAAGTCCAATAAAACCAGTCGTATTACCCAAGTTGAAAAAGTTAATTTGCACCATATCAATGCAAATATCACAACCAGCAGTAACACCTACATTGGCTGCACTGTTCTAGCCTCCACTAGCTTTCAGAATATGAACACAATTACCTGCAGTAGAAATAATACAAATATAAACATAGAGGTGGCAGGTAACTAGAAAAAAAAGACAAAAATCAGCAGAAAAATAACTATCTTAAAATTGAGATCAATGAGGATAGTAATTCCACATTATATTTCTTACTTTCTTTCTTAGTGTGAATAAAAAAATTAGTGTTGGACGGGCTCGTTCCAACTGATGTTGTGATCATGAGGTGACCATTACATTGTGGAATTAATAATAATAATAATAATAGTAATAATAATTGTAATAATAACAGGAAGGTAAAGTCTTTATAACATTTATAGTTATTGTGTGTGTGTGTGTGTGTGTGTGTGTGTGTGTGTGTGTGTGTACAGCCTAAAGAAAGGAAACATAGTGTATCTTCATTTCTCTTGCTGTACAGTACACGAAAGTATTTCCTGCCAACTATTTCATGTAGGAAAATTGTAGAAGGAATATCATCCCCACATATACAATATAGCCTGTTTTTCTAATATTCATATCACAGTTTGTAAAACCACACAGAATCAAAGAAACACAGAAATGCCAGTCCAGTGCAGGAGCCAGCTTCGGTTCGAAAAGAACATAAATACGCACAAAGTGTATCGACTAAAGCCCGTTTGACTTGGATTGTGGTTATAAGGCCGGCGGAATTTTTCCAACAGCGCGGGACGATCGACTGCAGACAAAAGGAGCTATCGCCGCAAAGCCTTTGTCATCCCAGCCGTTTAGCCGGCACAGCGAAGCCAAAGCAAACCACTTCCCCTGCTGTTTCCTCACGTTTGGCATTCCTGAGCTGGAGGACTTAGCCGTACCAGCAGACACTGCAAACAACGTAAAGAGTTGGCTCACTGAGACACAGGTGCCCGCGGATCGGCTCGGCCTGACACATGGAGCAGCTGACACCGTCACATACGCACACAGCTGTGAACACTCAGACAGAGCACGTTCATCACGTCTTTACACTGCCTGATTATGCACAAATAAACCTTCCTCTTATTCTTATTTTACTCTTATTAATATAATTGTTCTGTTTATGTATCCTGCTTAAACCTTTTTCCTACCTTTTCCTATGTAATAGGGATTTTCTTGGCTTTACCTGAAACAACATTTTTCAGGTAACAACAACCAGATAATGCATGTTGAAGGCTTACAGACACTCACGTCTGTGTTTATCTAAAAGACGCCTATCCCTCCCTGCCCTTGGGCCCGCCCCGCTTCAGACCAGACGGCCCACATGTCTCCTCTCCTCACCACTGTCTCCGAAACACACGTCCTGCTCCCGGACCCCCCCACCCCATACGTCTCCAGCTCTCCTTCCCAAAAACGGGGAGGCCCTGCTTTCTGCTGCGGCTACGGACCGTGACTCCTGTCCACACGGACATGAAGGAGAGTCCCACAGAGCTCCACAGCGATATCGGCACAGAGACAGAGACTGTGAAATCCACCTCCCTTCATGCCTAACAGCACACATTCACTTTACTTTTGTGACATTTTCCAAAGAGAAACAAATATTACTAAACTCCAAAAGATGGGAACCGTGTAAAATGTAGTTTACCTATTTGCGGACATCACATATTGCAGATTTCTTTTTAAAAAGCACATTCGCTTATGAATAACAGAATAAAGTGTAGCTAAAGAGCATGTATGAGAGTCTGATAGATGTCTACACGGTGATGAAGAGTGACAGGAGGGGAGAAGGACGCAGGGAGAGACACGGCCAGCATGGCTCAGTGCAGCTATTAGGAGTGCATGATAAACAAGCTTCTGCATGATGAAAATCAAACATCAGGACAGACTCATCTAAGGAAATACAGTGGGGCAAAAAAATGGCTACTTACAGAAACAGAGAGATTGTAGCCCCAGCACCCAAAGATCACTGGTTAGTTGATTTTGAATTCATGAAAGTGACCTGAAATAGAAAAGAGAAACGGATCATTACTCAGCATTACAGCCTCTGATATCAAACATGTAATGATTGCAGCCATGGAAAGAGTGTTTAACCTTTGATAATTATTAATCTGTACCATAATGTTTGTCGCGCCAAAAGTAATGCACATTACTGCAAGTACTAAATGTACTAAAAATCAAAAAAAATTCTGGAAACATTTCCAACATTTTTCACATTTGACTCACACAGAATGATCTTTTTGTGGTTTCTGTGCTTTGGTTCATTAGTTAAGGCCAACTTCAATAGAGAACAATACACAACAGAGGGCACTGTGTCATGAGAGAGAGTTCTCACAACAGAGAGAACGAGAGATAAGAGAAAAAGATAGAACATCTACGTATTCACCGCTTCAGCAACACAAGGGGAGAGAGGAAAAGAGAGACGAGGAGAGAAGAGAGAGAAGAAAGAGGGGCAGAGACAGAGAGAAGAGACGGAGTGTGAGAGGGAGAGAGCAGTGTGTGTTTGGACGCAGAGTAGGAGCTGGGCGCACTGGCGCCGGTTCACAGACACCCCAGATGAAGTGAGGCTGCGGCGGATCTGCAGAGAGAGACGCGGCTGTTCTGGTTCCCCCTCCGGGACGCGGTCCGAGACAATGTTTAGAGTCCACTTCTCCCAAACCTCGTTAATCTGTCCACCGGCCGTTTGATTCCGCTGATGAATGGCTTATATATAAAGTAGCTGTTTCATGTCGCTTCTGTCTGTGAGCCTGCAAAGCGCTAATGATTTATTTGGTAATATACACCCAGCGGTTACAATGCGTCAATTCGAATCTAGCAGCCCCCGGGCCCTCACGCAGGAACGCACAAACAGAGGCTCCTTAAACACGCTGGCACCAGCCGCGCTGTTCATTAAGCCTTTAGATAAATATTTCCAGTGCCTCATAGAAAGCAGAATTTGAGAAATGAAAGGAAATGTAAAATAAAGAGGTCACTCCTGAATGCGCAGTGAGAGAGCCGTGTTCGCGTGCGGCTCCTCTCCCTCATACTCATTTGCCACATTATTATATTTTTAACAACAAGACGGGATCTCATTAACAGCTAATTTATGCCATTAGCCTGCTTGGGCGCCGCCAATTAAACAAGGACAGAGGTTTTTAAGGTCATGGCTAATTGATCTCCGGGAGATGGGCGCTACCTGGGCCTCCCGCGCCCGGGCAGAGGCCTCCACGACAGACTCCAGCGGCGGGGAAGATAAACACATCAAACAGGGCCGGCGCTGGGATCAAAGGTCAGGTGATGTGGGGGCGCGGGGGGGCCACCGAGGGGGGGGCGGGCGGGGTTAGCCGGAAAGAGGCGACGGCCATGAAAGAATGTGAATGATATGGGCGGGGTTAGAAACCACATGAACCAGAGAGAGAGAGAGTTAGTCGTGATAGAGTCTGAATGTAGCGACTGTTGGCCTGGGTGCCCGCGCTGATGCTAGACCAGTGGAAAACTGGGGATACCTGATACTCACACATGCCTGCACTCACATACATACACACACACACACACTCACACATACACACATCCGCACCCACAAACGCGTGCACTAACGCATCATGCACACACACTCAAATGCACAGCAGGTAGATGCACACTGTACTGTGCTGTACACACTCCACCGGGAGGGAGTGGGGGTTGGGGGGGGGGCAAATCTGCAAATTAGTTTTTCTGTGTCAGATATGCAGCATCAGACTTATTCCTGTTGGGTTTGATAAGTGAAAGCTGTTTTAATTGCAGGGGGTCGAGATGAACAAGGCTGTGATTGGAGGCTAATTGAGAACAATGAGGGGGAAAAACAAGCAAACAGAGAATGTGTCATTTTATATTCATGCCTAATGAAAACAAACCATTCGTCTGAAATGCATCACAACAACCAGTAACAAGAGCAACCACAATAATATTCGAAAAAAAACTATGACAGTTGATAATGTTCCGACACCAAATCCTATTATATTTGTGAGGCAGTTTGAGAAGCCAGAGAACGCAGGGCTCCCCACAGACGCACCCCACCCCACTCTAATTAGGCAATCATACTTCCATTAAAGAGAATTCCAATCAATTCCCAGCTAATTTTATTAGTTTCCCAACAGTTTTATTACCGAATCATTGTGTCCGCAATTACAGCTGCAGAATTCCCCTTCTGTAGGAGGCACAGAATCACAGAGCAGGGCTATGTACACTGTCACACACACACACATACACACACACACTGTCTCAGAGAGTTTAAAATCAATCCCCAATACAGAAATTCACAAACTATTCTCTGAAAATACTGAAAGACATGCCAAATACAGAATCATTCTATGTGCCCAAACGGCCAGAGCCGACAATTCCCAAGGACCTGTTACCCAAGTCACTTCCAGTACCTTCCTCAACGTTTCCCGTTTCTTGTTAATGAGGAATGACTGGTGACAGAGGCCCCTTTTACCAAGAGTGTAATGTTGGTGTAAAGATTGGGGAGGGGGGGGGGGGGCATTTTCCTGTCCAGATTGTGAACTATGAGAATTAAACTAACATGGCCTTTGTAGACGCTAAGGAAAGAGTGACTGAACAGGAACCAGACGTTTATGTTCTGTGCAAAATTACAATGTAGCTTCTGTCTGAAAATGTAATAAAATTAATTTTATATAGCATCATGATACAGTTTTGCAAGCAATGCTAATTTACACCACTCACAAGAGACTGGTTAGCCATTAGCTGACTTGCTGTTACCCAGCTACAGTTTGTAAGCTTGTAATGAGCTCTGTATTTTCAGTCGATGCATCAACTGACTGCGGTATGTGGACACATTTATGCTTTTTGAGTTTCAATCGAATAAGTATGGAGTGGTGGGCCGTTGGTGTTCCAGTTCACCACTGATGCTGCGAACCACTCCACGAACGGTGGACACGACAACAGCACTGGGAAAAACTGACTAAGGGGAGGAAAGCTATTGTAAATGACTTGGACCACACGTTGCCCCAGGCGAGCGGCGAAAGCAGTAAGTGGCTTTAAAGTGGTACTGAAGTAATGAACTCGGATGAAGCCGTCACAAAACAAATAAAATCGGCTATTTCGCTTTGTGCTTAACGAGCGCGGTAACCTGGCTGGGGGGGGGGGGGGGGGGGAAGCAACCTTATCACTGCCCTGTTAGAGCATCTGAGGGAAGAGGCCAGGATAACCTCATTAATGAGGGTCATAAATTCTCTCTGCATACGCCCGGTGGCATGCAAACTGAGCGAGCTTTAGCGTCATGAAAACAAGCAGGATACGGCTGTCCCAGTGTCCCAGTGTCCAACTGACAGCCATGAGACAGAGCATGAGAAGAGAGGACGCTTAAGAATGAGCAGATGCAGGTCAAAATGGAGCTGTTTGGGGGGCTTCTCCCGACAGCTGTGAAATCGTACCTGTTTGTTCCGAGTGCACCCCACCTCCCCCTCCCCCCTGATCTTTTTCCAGCTCTCTGCTCACCCCAGTGCACACTGAGCTCTCTCTCTCCAGCTCTCTGCTCACCCCAGTACACACTGAGCTCTCTCCAGCTCACTGCTCACCTCAGTGCACACTGAGCTCTCTCTCTCCAGCTCTCTGCTCACCCCAGTACACACTGAGCTCTCTCCAGCTCACTGCTCACCCCAGTACACACTGAGCTCTCGCTCTCCAGCTCTCTGCTCACCCCAGTACACACTGAGCTCTCTCCAGCTCTCTGCTCACCCCAGTACACACTGAGCTCTCTCCAGCTCTCTGCTCACCCCAGTACACACTGAGCTCTCTCTCTCCAGCTCTCTGCTCACCCCAGTACACACTGAGCTCTCTCTCTCCAGCTCTCTGCTCACCCCAGTACACACTGAGCTCTTTCTCTCTCCAGCTCTCTGCTCACCCCAGTACACACTGAGCTCTCTCTCTCCAGCTCTCTGCTCACCCCAGTACACACTGAGCTCTCTCTCTCTCCAGCTCTCTGCTCACCCCAGTACACACTGAGCTCTCTCTCTCCAGCTCTCTGCTCACTCCAGTACACACTGAGCTCTCTTTCTCCAGCTCTCTGCTCACCCCAGTACACACTGAGCTCTCTCTCTCCAGCTCTCTGCTCAGCCCAGTACACACTGAGCTCTCTCTCTCCAGCTCTCTGCTCACCCCAGTACACACTGAGCTCTCTCCAGCTCTCTGCTCACCCCAGTACACACTGAGCTCTCTCTCTCCAGCTCTCTGCTCACCCCAGTACACACTGAGCTCTCTCTCTCCAGCTCTCTGCTCACCTCAGAACACACTGAGTGCACAAGTGAAATAACAAAAAGTAAAATGGAATGGGAAAGGCAGGAGAAACAGCCAGGTGGAAGGGGACATAGAGAGCACGCTAGGCGAGACGTTGGGTTCCCCAGCGCAGCACGCAGCCCGGAACCTTCCTCGCCTATTCTCTTTGATGCCGGTTTCATGTATTCCGCTGTGAAGCCAGAAACACACTCTTGTCTTTTTGTCGTCTCTGATTTGTCTACTGTTCCCTACATGGAAACACATTTCCCTGTAAGTGCAAAAGAGCCTTTATTTTCCTCTCTGGTTATTTTAAGACCGTAGTGAAGAGGCGGTGAAGGAAACATACCCCACTCTCCTCTCTCAGGTAATGTCTTTATTTCGCGGGGGCCATTTTCCACTGCATGGTTATAGTGTCACAGTATTCCAGCCCCATGTGGGCCGCCCCAGCTCTTGAAATCCTGTTTACCGCACTCTCTGATTTTAGAATCTGTGAAATGACTGCTGGAGAGGCATGGCCACAATGTCCGCCCGTGTCATGGGTGGACTCAAATGGGTTCGGCGCTTTTTGTCGGGGGAATGCACAAATGGACGTTTTTAACACCTAAAAGAAACCTTCTGCCTTTATGTAGCAACACTAGAGAGGCCAGCCAGTCTCTGGAGGAGAGAGACATGCTGAGTGCTGCAGGACAAAGAGCCTGTATCACACAGCCAGCAGGAGCCTGTCACACACACATGCACACACATACACACACATGCACACACCACACACACACAGACACACACAGTCACACACACATGCACACACATACACACACCACACACACACACAGACACACACACATGCACACACCACACACACACAGACACACACAGTCACACACACATGCACACACATACACACACCACACACACACACAGACACACACACATGCACACACATACACACACAGACAGTCACATACGCGCACACACATACACACACCACACACAGACAGTCACATATGCGCACACACATACACAGAGCCACACATACATATATACACTTTGGGCACACAAATACACAGGCACACAGACACAGAATTCAGCACTATCACAATACTTCAACAAATACATGAAATGCAAGATCAAATACAAAATCAAATACAATACTAAGAAATGCTCATATATTCACTCAAACACACTACAAAACCAGTAGTGCCCAAAAAATATACTAAAAATACAAAATCAACAGCAGCCACATCAACAAAGCTCTTGCTGAACTCATCTGAACACCACAGATCCAGAAAAGCAAAAAGTGAAGATAAAACCACAATTACATTCAAGTAAACTACCAGATATACCTTTGTGAGGCAGCTTTGTCCTAGTTTTCCCTAGTTGCAATTTTCTCGTTTTATCAAGTTAGGTGACAAACCAGCACTTAAGCCTTTTAAATTAGGGCCCATATTCTAAATGTACAATAGATGTGCACAAGAAGCATTTAAATGCAAATACTCCCTGCACACAAAGGCTTGGCAAACTCCTGTCACCAGCATCATAATCTACCTGCAATTGTCTTCCAGACGCAAGGCCCAAGTGGGCGGCATCTGGATTCAAATGACTTCCCTATTTTAGGCTCAGCGCCGGGTGGGGATGCCTTCCACCGGCTCGGAGCGTCAAGTCCATCACATGCTAAATTAAACTGGAATAGAGACAATTGATCCATAAATGATCGGGTTAGGACAAGGGACATCAGATCCCCCACAAATTGTTTGTATTTGTTCTTGTTCAAACGTCTGAGCTACGGCCTTTCATTGCAGCCGCGGGTTTGGCCAATCGCGCGCTTTACGGCGGCTCACGTTGGCGGTTTTAAAAGGTCAGGTGGCATTTGAAGGGAAGGGCCGAGGGGCCGAGGGGGGGGAGCTCGCTCCCGGAGCCTGGCGAACACCTCGCTAAACCTCCAGCAGCCTCGGCTAATGAAAGGCACTGTTGATCAAGGGTATTTTCCACCGGTTGCAGTTTTTTAATCTCGGAGGCGCAAAGAAAACAACTGGGACCGTTTCGCTGCGTTTCAGGCACGCCGCGCTCTTTTGTGAAGGGACCCAGGGAGGCCAGGTCAGACGCTGGCTTCTCTGGTATTGTCCAGTGACTTTAAACAAAGTCGGCTCCGTTCCACAATGTTCTCACTACTGTTAAAAAAAAAAAAAAAACTATAGAGGAAAAATAAATAACTGGATTTTTTTTTTTTTCCCTTACATTTGGGCCAAGAGGTATGAGCAAACACAGTGAGGAAAGAAAGGCTGTACTGTCAAAGAATTAAAGCTCCATCACGCAACAGTTTAGTACGGGCCAGCTGTGACTGTACATGCAGGGAGAGGTGAAAAAAATAGGAGGGAGGTTAGCGTCTCGGTTTTCAAGCATTCTCGCGTTCTTAAAGAGGAGGACATCGCTAAGAGGTGGACAGGGAAATAAAGAGAGACAGCAGCCATACACAGCTGCTGAGGTATAAATCTGTCCGTGATTAGCTCCCGGGCTTTATACACATACAGCTATTTTGATCGTCCAGACAATTACCACCATTTTAATTTACAGTCACGGCCATTGTTTTTTTTTTACCTTAGCTCTAAATTAACCCACATTAACAAATCTGCCAATAAATTTGAGAGGGGGCGGGGCGAATGATCGGTTTTCTAATATTTCTGAGTTCTTAATCTTGTAGAGAGGGGAATGATTTAGGGGACGGACACAAATCTCCCATGACACAGCTGGGACCGCGGGGCCACTCTCCCCTCTGCTCCCTCCTTCCCCCTTCCTCCTCTTCTCCCTCCTGACAAGCCCTGCAGCTGCAGGGTCCAGCCAGTTTCCTTTCTTTCCCCTGTTCCCCCCACCCCTCTCCTTCCACAAAACAAATGTAGTGTTTGAGGCACTGATTGCTCCCATAATTGAGTTTAACACTCTTTTTCTGTACCAAAAAAAGGGTCTTTTGAACTGAGGGGGTCAAATAATCTCTCCAGTCAGGCAATAAATAAGTTGAATAAGGTAAGGGTCCTCCTGCTAGCTTATTTAAGTGCTGAATTCAATTAGCAGAAAAAGACAGTACAGGCATAGTTCTTCCTGGTCACTTAACTATCAGATGTATGTGGCTTTCCCACGAAACTCCTACTGTACACAGGGCAGTGGAGCGGTCCCTGTGAGCTCCAGGCCGTCTCTGAACACAGTCAATCAGAGTCAGAACACAGGGCTTTGGATGAATCACAGGAGGGGGATTAGGTTGGTTGGGTCACATGACACATGGAAAAATAAACAGGCAGAGTGGAAGAGTGGAAGATTTGCTGCCGATGTCTTGATGCTGGGGCAGAACAACCTTTTTTGCCCCCTAAAAGGCATTACAAATGACTTGGCCAGCCCCTCACCCTGAAAGCCATCACTTCATTATCAAACGTGAGGCACGCAGTCGTAGAGCGAGAGAGCATGATGACATAGCCAGTTCTGCTGGTCCTCTCCAGTCACACATACTGGGTTCCGCCGGCTGCCATTATGCAGAGAGAGCGCTCAAGCACAGAGGCCATTGTGCATTGATTCCCACACAAGAAAAGGAAATGTGCGCACAGGACACTGGAGGCAGGGCGTGGACAGCGGCAAGGTGGCCCAGCGCTTGGGCGGGACTGGCAACCATTTGGCGACAGTGTTGCCTTTATGACGCGATTTGCTTTTCGCAGAGCCGTTTTTCCTGAAAATAATGGAGGTTTTCCCATTCAGCACCTCCAGTAATAACAGCTTACATCAGTGAGCTACTATAGTTCCTATATTATAAGGGAGCGTTCTGTGCGCAAGGGGTGGGTAAAGAAAATACCCGGAGATGGTTATTATTTTCCACTCACAGCTACAGACTCCTTGCTCCTTTAGCACCGAGTGGAGAACGAAGCTAACGGGAGCTCTTCGCCTTGCTGGCTTGAGGGTGCGGCCATTGCCAGCGCGCGTGTGTGCGTGTGTTCCCGAACAGGCTACAGCCAAATACCGATTAACGAGAAGCATAATGTGTAAGGAAGGGAAAAAAGGAAAAGATGTGTTTGTTTGTTTGCCTTCGCACTCGGTCATTGGTTATTAGAAACAGCCCTGCTTCCTCCCTCAGGGTGGGGGGGGGTGTGCACACTGCTCACTGCTCCTGCCAAAAAGCCTGCATGATATGGCTCTGCCGCCCCCCAGCCCCGTGGACACGACGCCCCCTCCCTGGATGATAGTAACATGAGGTTAGCATTATCAGCGCTGAAAGCACGACAGGTGGGTCACGTGAAAGGTCGCTAATTTTCCTCAGACGGCCAGGCACATGGTTCCCATTATTCTTCCCAAAAAAAACCGAAGAACCTCCAACAAAAACATCAGGAAACCTCGGCTACCACTACTGTTCGCTGGGATTTCATTTTTTTTTTGCGTATATATTACATTACATATAAATACATATCTCCGAGCAGGGTGCGCGCTTCGAGCGGCCTTTCCAAACGAAACACAGAAAGCAAATAAGCAAAAATAGAAAGCCGGACACCCAAGCCGGGTCCTGGCGCGAGGCTCCTCGTGTTCTGCGTGACAGTGAAAAGCATGTCTTCAGCCCGCTGCTGTCCAGCGCCCACGAGCCACCCCAGCTTCCAGCCTGCCTGCACCTGCACAACAATAAATTACGTCCGTCCAGCAGATGCTCGGATCCAGAGAGAATTACAGTACATACTGTAAGCGCATTCAAATGGGTTAATAAGAGTGGCAGCACAACAGAAATGCATATTAAACTTAACTTTTGGGACTAGTAACAATAAGCAAGCTTAGCTTAGAATCAACTATGCCGTTAGCATAGTCAAACATGATGAGTCAATATATTAAATGAAGCTGTAGACATATCCAATAATGAAAAAAGGTTTCAAAAGAGTGTTGGGGCTGAGGTAGTGGAGATGCAGTCTGAAGAGGTGGGTCTTGTGTGCTGTCTGCGTATCAGTGTGATTCGGGCACACACACGAGTTAAGCTTCTCATTCCACAGAATAACCATTACACACCAGTCTAATGCAAAAACCTAAAAGCGTGTAGGCTAAATCATTTTAATGCAGGATTACTCCACGTGCACCATGTGTTTAGGCTGAAATAATTCCAAGGCTGATAGCTGTCAAATGAATTAAAACAGAAAGTATGTTTTTTGTTTTTTTTTATAAACACAAAATGCTCAATAGTATCAATTATTTCAGTTTCTTGCAACTTCACACCGGCGGGATTTTATTGATTAAAACAACGCTTCAACATTGCAGAAAATTGTTGAAATTGGGAAAATGACACTTTTGTTAGCTGAATGCTGAATGCTGAATGCCCTTTTGCCATGAATACTGATGAAACTGAACTTTTTTTATGAATGCCTTTCACAGCTAAAACTTGTGCTTTTGAAATCAAAGGCAGTAATTGGCAGGTTCGCCACCGGCATTTTAAAGAGGAAGTCAGTTGTGAAATTGTAAAATCCAGGGGCCTAGTTGTTTATTTCATGTTAACCCACCAAAAAAGAACTTCATATAATGAGGGTAACCCATTAATCAGTGTGGTAGAAGTCTGTGATGTAGAAGGAAAGATAAATTAATATTTATCTTCCTGTCGAAAGATTCTGCGGACAGTAGGCTCCGAGTCTTTACCTTTGTGCTTAAACGGTGCGCTCTTTGAAGCTCAGAACGTGTGAGTTTAGAAGAAGCGAACTCGGGGGCAAATACTTCTGTACGCATTCCTGGCGGCTTTGTGCTCAACTTGCCGCGTTACTCCTGCATGCCAGGCGGACAGCATCCAAAAACACGTCACACTTGCTACACATCTTCACTTTTTTCTCTATCCTCACCAAGTACTTCCGGACAGATTTTAAACTCGACTAAATCAGCGGGACGAAGTCCCCCCCCTCCGCGGCGCTCTGCTGGCGAGGGGCCGCGGTAACGGACAGGCCTCTCCGCGGCGGCTGAAGCCAGGCGACGGAGTCTGCAGCAGAGATGATATCAGCGCGCGCGGTTACACGGCCGGTCTGGCCCACTCGCTCGCCGCGTCCAAACCCCACATACATTTCTGCTTGCCTCAGTTTTCTGGCTCCGGGCTCTAACGTGTAGCAGGAGTTTAATATTCATCCCTTTTTCCGCTCGCAGAAGTGCCCCCCGATCGCAGTGACCTCCCCTCCAATCGCAGGGCTGTAATTAAGTTCTAATAAACGGTTTCAGCAGGCCCGCTCAGGGGAGGCCGCCGCGCTGGGATTATCGCGCCGCAGAAATGCAGCATTAAGAGCCGTCTCCTACAATGGGCTGATGAACAATCGCCCGCGGAAAAGTGCTTACTGGGTTTAAAGGAACAGAGGCTCGCGCACGTGCGGGTCTGCGACGTTCCCCAGGCTTCAGCGGGTACGTCAAAAGCAATGTCTCTTCCAGACTTAGCGACGTTTCTCCTGCTCCTTCTGAACTTCTGTAACTGTTTAAACCTTAGTGGGAATGGCAGTGTGCCTCCGAACATCTGCCAAAAAAAAAAAAGAGGAAAAAAAAGAGCACGTTTCTCTTCTGGGTCGCAGGCCCCAAGGAGAGGTCCACTGGTGGCGCGTTCATTCCCAGAGAGTTGAGCTTTGAGGATGAGCACTGACCGCAACTTGATAATGATGACAGTTTAATTAGTAGCCTCTTTCTGAGCTGGCAGCCGCACGCACCCCTCCACCCTGCTGATGTCAACCAATAAATCTGGATTCATTTGGTGGGGTGGGGGTAGGAAGGGAGGCCCCTCCGCTTTCAATGAAGATACGCCGTGTGTTCTAGCATAAACTGGCTGCCGTGTACCAACTGGGTGGACGCTATGCAATAGGACTCCACAATGAGAGTTTTCACACCATCTAATGTCACTGTAAAGGTATATATAAGACTGAAGAAGAAGAAGAAGAAATAGAATAAGAGGAATGGGCTTCCACAACCAAAGCCCCAGTACATATGAACAATAATGTTACAGTTGGGAGAAAGGGGGAGATAGAAATTCTTTAAGTATCCATTTTATATCTTATTTATATTTATTAAGTGGCCCTACAAATAGCAACCAATGGGTTACCACGGAGGGCCGGGTTTTCCTCCGGTGAGTCAGGGGAGGGAATGTAACCGTGGGTTTCCTGCTTACAAATAAGGGAGTACACGTTTAGCTACAGAGGACTGCTCTAATACCGAAACCTTGAGTGTATAACCAGATGGCTCTGGGATTTTGTTTTATTCACCATTATAATTTCAGCCTCTCCACCGACAACGAGCCCTGCACTGCGAGCGCTTTTCAACACCAGTCTAAAAGTACACCACTGCAGCTCCCGGAAAAAAAGTATAAAAGATGACTGGTGTGGCTGAAGGCCTGCCAGAAAAAGACCCCCTTCTGCGTTTCTGGGTTCCAGCACATTTACAGCAGGGCTCAGCCGGAGCACACCACTGTGTGTGCGTGCCACGCGTGGGTGTGTGGCGTGTGCCGGAGTGGCTACGCGTTCACATGGTCAAAGAGGCTCATGGGAAAACGCAAGGGAGGCAAAACCACAAAGCCTCTCCATCATTTCAGCACATAGCTTTTTTTTTTTTTTTTTTTCATTTCATCCCATTCAAAAAAAAAAACTTTATTACAAACATACGGCTGCCCTTCTCGTTGCATGAACGGTTCCCAAAAAATCTCAAGATGATGTTAAGATTTAAAAAAAGACTGTTGTGAGTGCAGTGTGAGGTCTCTCAGCGGCACATGGGACTGATACTGGGCAACTTCATTAGCCAAAGCAGAAAAAAAGACTTCATGACCGCACACTAGACATTGCTATCTTTGTGCAGGGGGAGGTTTTCTAACCAGCTTTGCGGCTATTACAACATCAAGCTCAAATTCGCCATCCTACCACTTTTTCCAGTTAATGTTCACCAGTAGGCAGGTACAGTATGCAGTGGAGCCTAATGGTTTGTGAACTGGTCTTGTGACTCAAAAAGGTGTGGGTTTGCGTTCCAAGTGGGCCATTGCTGTTGCACCCTTCAGCGCAAATATCTTGCTGTATAAATCGATTGCATTTTTAAAACACAAGCTGTGTAATTCACTGTGAATAAGATCATCTGTTAAATGCCTCACAGTAATGCACTATAATGTAGGCACACTGTTTTACATTACAGAATGCCTACAGTACATTATGTTACATTATATTAGGTTTCACAGCATGTTACAGATAAGACAATCAGACACAATTCAAGAGTAAGAGGGCAGATGAAATATCGCAACGGAAGAGCTGGTATGCACACATTTCCTTGCAGACTGTAAGACACTCACATGCTGGCTGGTCTCCATTTTCCACAACTGGTGTGACTCAAAACCCCATACACTTCCTGGGGGCGACATTGGCTCAGGAGGTAAGAGCAGTCGTCTAGTCGTTGGTGTGTGAGGGTGTATGAATGGGTGAATGAGAAGCATCAATTGTGCAGCGCTTTGCATAAAGGCGCTATATAAATGCAGACGATTGCACAAAGGGAATCTGCTCATATGGAGTGGCCTGCATTTTCATTTCTAAAAGAAGTGTTAACAGCCATGCTACAAAGCTAAGACACCAAAGTGTTTTGATTTCTCCGCAGTTGTGTGCGCTCCACTTTTCTCCGTGTGCAGGCTGGTTTCACCAGCTTCCTACAGGCAGCGTGTGGCGGGAACAAGGCTGTGTGGCAGAGACCAGGACCAGGGAAAAGGAGAGAGGTTCTGGAGCTAATTTATTTCAGCACAGGTTGCAGCAAGGTCTTGAGAAGAGTCGCGGTGGCTCCCAGTGCAGTCTGTCGGTCTGTCTGTCTGTCTGTCTGTCTGTCTGTCTGTCTGTCTGCCTGCCTGCCTGTCTGCCTGTCTGTCTGTCTGTCTGTCTGTCTGTCTGTCGGTCTGTCTGTCTGTCTGCCTGCCTGCCTGTCTGTCTGTCTGTCTGCCTGTCTGTCTGTCTGTCTGCCGGCCCGCCCGTCTGTCTGTCTGTCTGTCTGTCTGTCTGTCTGCCTGTCTGTGCTGCTGTTGCTAGGGACTGTGTGCTGTCAGGGAGCCGTTCCCAGCAGGTCACACTCTTCATTCATCAGCGTACTCTGAACAACACCGACACCATTATCTCCAGCCTGTGCTCTGAGCAGGGCTCAGCCTGCCAGCCCTCAGACTCTCACACATTTCCCTACCACAGGCCTGCCCCAGGGCATGCTGGGAAACATGCTGGGATGCCACTGGCTGTTTTCAGGGCGAAGAGAATAAAAAAAGCCCTGTTCTCTGGGTATCGTCGCACACAGGCACACGTGCGGTAGATACACACGCAGAAAGCTGAACGCAGACATGAAGAAGGTTTAAAGGAGGAGCAAGCAGCCAGACAACTCGCCGCGCTCCTTCGGTGACTCTCGCTCCCGGTGAGAATCCCACCGCCACCGCTTCCCAGTGACGCACGGCCCCCGAAGGCAGGCCCACAAAAAAACCCCATGGCGTCACTGTAAATAATCGCAGAACCAGGAAACAAAAGGGCTGCTCTGGAGCGGGAGGAGTGTTTTCAGCTTAGCCGCTGTCATAACTTAACCGCTGCAGTGCTCTCCCCCCCTCTCGCTCTTTGTCACTTTAATGTGTTTTTGGCATTGTGCGTTCCCAATTTCCACACAGGGCTGTGGGGGAATCCAATTTTGCCTTAATATCTCCCAGCTTTTCCATATAATTTCCCAGCCTGCTTTTAGGAAGCCTTCTCGCTTTCACCCATATGTGAGTGTGCGGCTAACATTATTACAGGACAAGCTCCCAACCCACTCACCACCAGCCCCTCGCTGCAGATCACAAAGGCAGAGAGGGAGCGAGGGATGGGGAGAGAGAGAGAGAGAGAGAGAGAGAGATGGGGGAGAGAGAACCAGGGCAGAGATCCCATGGGGCAGACAGATGACACTGGGTGGGTGGGTGAAAACATCACCTTGTTTCCCAAACTGTCAGAGTGCATTTTCTGAGGAGAGGCTATGGCACAGCCGTCGTGCTAAACACCTTGTGAACGAGCAGGAAAAGTGCGCCCTATAAAAACGTCTCAAGAGATAGAAGACCGAAAGCCATTGATGTTCCTCACACTTTTGATGGCTTTTAGTGTGCAATGGCAAGGACAAAGAATAGGGTATAAATGCATTGATGTGGAGAAAGGATAAGACTAAGATACAGAGTCAAGGTGGTGTCACCTTGTTAATATGAAGGCCAGTTAAGGTCTTTGTGTTTCCAGCCGCTTACAACCTGTTTCTCCTTGTCATTGCTGAACCTTTCATTTTAACAATGTCTTCAGTGAAAATACAATTTTCACATCTCATCACAGAGGACCAAGAAGAGAAAATGTATGGGCTACAAGTGTGCTTTGGCAGCAAATGAAAAAGAGTTGCCGTACACTTTAATACGTGTGGGGGGGACTCACCCGTGACTCAGATACAGCAGATAGAAAATGATTGCAGATGTCCACATCAGAGTGTTTTGTACTTGTTGCTAACGTGCTAATGCCGCTTTAACATGCAGGACAGCAAAATCGGGGCTTGATGGCAGGAGAGCTCAAGTGTCTGTCATGCAGCTCCTTACTTACTGTCATGAATCCAAAAGTAATTATTGAATAGGCAGCTGACAAAACGGAGAGTCATAATGCAGAAATGACCCGAATGGCCAAGCACTCTGAGAGGCTCATTTCTGATCTGAACAGTGGCTCTCTGGCTGTGCTCACAGTTAGTTCAGCATAAACCGAGTCCTATAATTACAGAAAGCATGGACTAAGCCAGTAAGTGAGCCCAGGTACTGTAAAACTATCGTTATCATGACCTCACTGCATGATAAAATTTGAATAATTGAAATTCCAGGATGGCTGGGAGGAACCAGGGCCCAGCTGAAGACCAGGCATGTGACACGCATCCCTTCAAAATCCATTACGCTTCACAGACTACTTGTGTTTTTCCCCATCAGCATTTCTGCAGGACGATATGAGTGGATGTCACTGCCCGTCTGCGTCTCGGACTGCTTTCTGACTGTGCCCGCACTCTCTGGGCAGCTCCTAATGCTTCTGGAAGGTCTAAAACCCCCTTTTGTTTTCCTCTTGATTGAAATTTCTCAGAGAAGCACAGGCCTCCGCTGCTCTTAAGTGTTTGGCTGGTCTTTCTCTGAGTCTGTCGCTCCTTCTCTCCTTTCTCACCCTTTCTTTCTTTCTTTCTCACTGCCCCTCACTTTCTTTGCTGCCTCCACATTTTTTTCACATCTTCCTTTTTCTTTTTCACTTTCCTTCCCTTACTTTTTATTTTTGTTTTGCCTCTCTCTCCCCTCTTCCACTCCTCCCTTTTTCTTTTTAACATTCTCCTCCTCCCTCTATCTTTTTTGTTGTCTTTCACACTCTCCTCTCTTCTTCCATCTTCCTTTCACTCTTTCATACTCTCTCTTCCCCATCTATCTCTCCCTTTATCTTTTTCCCTCTCCCCCTCCCTCTCTCCTCTCTTCCCCCACTCTCTCCCTCTCTTCCTCCTCTCTCTCCCTCCCTCTCTCTCCTCTCTTCCCCCACTCTCTCCCTCTCTCCTCTCTCCCCCTCCCTCTCTCTCTCCTCTCTTCCCCCTCTCTCTCCCTCTCTGTGTGACAGTTATCAGTGTTGTGCGGTGGAGATTTCAGCAGACAGCAGCAGCAGTAACCCAGGGCGGCCCTGTCAGGGGCTCAGTGAGGGCGCAGTGTAATTATCCCTGAGAGAGGGCCGCTGATCCTTAATGTGATCTGTGTGCCGGGGCCCGGTGGCACTGTGTCTGCTGTCAGTGTGTGAGCGTCCCGGCAAGGCTGCTCCACACACTCACGCATGCCGACACACACACAGCCCTCTGCGCCAAATAAAACTTCCTGATACACTGGCGGAATGCACCTCACCTCGTATCTACCAACAAAAATATCCTAAATGTGAAATAATATTCCTGGGTCAGACTGGCCAAAGACCACACGCGCAGAATGATGCCTCTGTAAAGACACGCAGCGTTTGGGGGATCAGCAGATGTTGCTTTTGGGTTGGCAGGACCTAATTGTTGTAATTGTTCATTTATCTAGCTTCCTGTCTGTGTAAAAATGGAAGTGGAACACACTGAAAAGCCATAAGACAGAAGGAGGCAGAAACTGCTTTCCATCACAAATCGGATCCTGAATCCTCAGTGTTAAGAGTCACCTTGTAAATCTTGGTGCCAAATCATGTTATATCAATTAGTGACCCCCGAGTCACTTCTACATGCAATAAAGTTTGCGATCTATCATATGGTGACAGTTTTGTAGCGGATGAAGACAGGGAGGATGGAGGGAAGAGAGAAAGGAGGAAAAGGCATCTGCGATGGAGCCTCCAGGGCTACGTGCCGTACGCTACACGGTCCGCGCTCACGTCCGTCAGCGGGAAAATGCGCCTCCCTTCTCAGCAGCTTTGGAGCATATTCTGAGTCTCACTTCAGATTACACGGGAAGAGGCCGCACATCTGCCAGACTCCCAAAATCTGGCTCATTTCTAATCGCTGTGCGGCCAAAGCGAAAGGGAACATTCAGACATTACCATAAAGGCTCATGAAGGCCTGTGAAGGTTCTTGGTTTTCAGTGGAATGAGAAGGACACAGGAGAGCATAATTGATAGATAGAAATATAGAGAGGTTAACTGATCAAAAGACTGAGAAACAGACAGACAGACAGACAGACAGACAGACAATCATTTGCGAAGTGCTTTTATCCCAAAGAATTTATAAGACCATTGTGGCAAGATACATTGAGCATCATGCAGGCAATGACAACCACAATGACAAGGACATGGGTATTGTACAGGAAGTCACATGTCTGCAATGAAAGGATCAAGCCAAAAAACACACAGCTAAGATAAAAGCACACAAACAAACCCATGCAGGTCGACACAGCACAGCTATAGCCAGCAGCTCACAAAAGTCTTTTGCAGGCACAAAGACCAGCCATACTTGCAGTGCAACCTTGCAAAAGTAACATAAACATTTAAAAGATATACTACATTTTAACTGCAATTCCTGTTTAAAGGTATTTAACCACAAAATCACTCACTGATAAAATCCCTGATGAGTTCACAACAAGCCAAGGAAACACTGTGATGCTTAACAATGGCTGCCAATCACCAGTGTGCTTAGCAGTGTGAAGAGATGTGTTTCTCAGCCTGATTTTCCATTTAAACAGACACGGTGACATGACGGCTTTAACTTAATTTCGCTTCTTAAGTGCACAGAACAATGCAAAACTGTCGCTGTCACACTATATCAGTGGGGAGCGTTCATCAATCCAGTTAGCTGTCATGCGCTAAATAAATAAGCCATCTTTCCACAAAGAGTTTTATTTATTTACAGTATGTATAGATGAAATGTTTTTCTTTGATAATGGGTAAAAGCCTTCCAAACATTTTGTAAACAATTGCAAGATGATTGTTACCCTTTCATACAGGCAGACACACACACACACACACAGTGAAAGATTTATGAAGCCATCCGAGCCATTGCCTTATGGGCTGTACCATTTGAGGTCCCATTGACATGGTTGCCCTTGTTTGAGATCATTACATTACATTACATTATTGGCATTTGGCAGACGCTCTTATCCAGAGCGACGTACAGTTGATTAGACTAAGCAGGAGACAATCCTCCCCTGGAGCAATGCAGGGTTAAGGGCCTTGCTCAAGGGCCCAACGGCTGTGCGGATCTTATTGTGGCTACACCAGGATTAGAACCACCGACCTTGCGTGTCCCAGTCATTTACCTTAACCACTACGCTACAGATCAGTTACCACACCGGGAACCCTGAAACACGCTAGCTACTGAAATATAAGTCTGGCCAGAGTGGCATTTGCCTGGGGGTCTCCAGTGTGATATTCCTCAGGCTCTTCTCAGGGTCGGTCCAGAAATCGGAGGCAGAGGGCTGCTAAGAACTTCCTCATTCCCTTCCAAACACAAGAGCCTAGGTACTGAGGCTGGTCGGTCCTCACAAGGATAGAAAAAACAAAGCCACGGCTCTACAAGCACGTTGTTGATCCCTACAATTCTTACACAGGGTCATCTCTAAGTGAATTTCTCATGCAAATTGTGGGTGGGGCAAGGTGAGGCAGAGGGCTTGTCTTCTGTCACATGCAGTACCAATCAAAAGCACCGATGATAACAAAATTAGACCGATATTTGGAAGTGGCATCACTACTGTCATTTTAGAAAATGTATGAATCAAAGAACAAGTGTATGCCAAATTAATGTATAATAGAGAAGCACAGGAGAGGCCACAATGAGAGGTTAGCTAAAGAAAACTAACTTTGTCTTGAAATGGTTTTGGCCGGTAGGCAAACTCTCCACAGCAGAGCGTGGACTGGCATAAACATTTGTACAAAATTATAAGTGTATTTAGAGAAGCATGCAGGAGTCAACCGCCTGCCGCTTGCACACGCGCGCACACACACACACACGCGCCCACGCGCACACACACATACACACACACACGCACACACACACACACGTGCCCATGCACACAAACTCACACAGACCCACATGCATGCACACACATGCATGCACACGCGCACACACACACGCACACACACACACACGCTCACACACACACACGCACACACGCACACACAGCGTTGGATCTAGGTGACACTGCCACAAACTCATGTGCACAAAGTGCTGGGCGGAAAACCAGCACATTTTAATTACTGCACCTCTGTGTGCGGAGCCACTTTGATATGGAAACAGATTCAGTTATCTTCATATCCACTGCTCAGATCCCATTCACAAAAACACTATAAATAGGACTAATTCCATCACCTGATTATACTGATTAGAGAATCCACATGCAAAAAAAAAAAAAATGAAAACATGGCACCTTGGATGAAATGTACATTTGCTGTTCATTAAGGTGTAATAAAGGATCTGCAGATTCAGAGGCCGCATCACAAAAGCCACCAGGGTTGTGCTGCTAAGGCCCGCTTAATTATGCATAATGTGTTCTGGAACATAAGAAATGGGCAATTAAATTTCATTTCATGAAAACCATATTGTGATAAAAATCCACAAATAATAATGAAAATGTTCAGAATAGTTGAATGTTTCCTACTTTTCTTTCAAGTAGGAGAGACACGATTAAAAATAAATCCTCCCATTGACTTATATCCTACTGAGTGAACAAGTCAATTTGTGGGGTCACCTTACCACTGCTGGCATTTTCTCTTTTCTTTTCTTTTTTCAAATTTCTTTCAATTTATTTGTATTTGTTTCTGTGACACCTTGCACGTGGTCAATTGTGTGGCTTGAGTGTTTGGGATGGAGTTTTTGTAATGGGGTGGCTTCGGACTGCACTGATCTCTTCCAGTTGTTTCACAAAATGCAATGGGGCCACAGGTGCTGCCATTTTTTTTTTCCAACATTGAGAAAAAGGTTGCAATCTCCATTTACAAAAGTGAGCACAAGATTAAAAGCGTATGTTCAATTTTCTATACTTAGGAAAGGAGAAATCTGGCTCCAAGCTTACGAAGAAAAAGGGAAAAAAAAAACAATAACTGCCCTTGAAAAGAAACAATCCATTTCAGCTTGCCCTGCGGTTAGAGGACAAGGCAGGCGGAGGAGCAGCACAGCGAGTCCGCGTGCGCTGAAGACCGAAGCTCCTTTTTACTGCTGCAACACTGCAATTTGGGCGTGTTGTTAAGCCTCAGATAAGTATAGGCCGGCTAATTTGTACTTAAAATGTGGAAAGAATACTTATGAACAAAGTTAAATGTCTATTTGTACATGTCCATCAGCCGATTTATTTTGTATGTACATTATTCATTTATTTGCTTATTTCCAAATATTTCCACAGTGAATGAAAATGATTCATGGTTCTAGCCCTGCTGAATAAAACACTGTGTTCATTCTTTTATTGTGTCGAAATGGCACCCCCCTTGTCCCTATTGTGTGTAGATTAAGTCTCAGTCAAACCCTCAACTTCATCAATATTTCACACAGGGTGCCGGGACGGGGCATTTGCAGAATGCTCTAAATTCTGCAGGAAAAATAAATAAATAACTCAAAATAAAATCAGTTTATTCAAAAATTCACAAATATATCAAGTACAACATGTAAAACTACATGCTCTTTGAGAAATAAGAATAAGAATAAATGTGTATTATTCTAAATATCAGTAAGAATAAGAATTAAATAGTACAATAGTAACAGCACAATATACCAAATAAAAGACTGCAGAAGCAGCCTAGCAGTATCTTCCATAGCCTGGTTATAACAAAAAATAAAATGTAAAATATATGGCATATTGCTAATAAAACTGTTCTTGTTTTCTTAAAATTACACAGGGGCGGACCTCACAACTCTGCTGCCTCTGGCTCCACAATAATTTATGGTGGTATTAAAACACTGAATTTAATGTATTAGAACTCTTAGAATTGACAGAACAGTAAACCTTCACTTGAATGACTGTTGCACAAAACTGGATTGAAACTGTATCTACATCTACTATCTCCTTTCACAATACTAGGTAACTCCCCCCACTAAAATCAAAGGTGCTGCACTGGTTGAATAATACATACGGCGCAAACTTATGATGTTCTGAGTCGCCACAAAAGACAGGCTCCTGACTAACATGTCACCGTGGGTTTTGATCATTGTTGAGATATTCCGCAGCAAATTAGCTAACACTAATAAAGACAGATGTCACAACATGTGTTTCATCACATTCATTACCCCGACTGTCCTCCCCCACTTCTGCTGTACCCCCCTCCACCTTTACCAGGCCTGCTGTTG
Source organism: Conger conger (assembly GCF_963514075.1). Lineage (NCBI taxonomy): Eukaryota > Metazoa > Chordata > Actinopteri > Anguilliformes > Congridae > Conger > Conger conger. The sequence goes on from NC_083765.1 coordinate 13,408,375, forward strand.
TTTACCTGCTCGCATCTTGTTTATCACCAGGGATCGGCCCACTCGCACTCCAGAAAACCTCTAATATGGAGAGCAGCAGCCACCTTTCACCACACATGCACACATCCCTTCATGCTCCCTGACCCATTCATACTGAGGAGGGCCGCGCCGATATTACTCATATTAGCCCAGGAGAACAACAGGATCAATCCGCAGATTATTTTAAAAATGCACGATGATTTCCGCATTCATGAAGTTGATAGCAACATTTTTTCGTGACGTGCCGCCCAGAGACACCGACTGTGAAATATCAAACTGAAAATTCCTGTGAAAAATCGAAAGGGGCACCTTTTCCAGTCGAGTATCGTGCGGGCGCAGAAATCTCAGGCAAACCGAGACACAGAGGTGTTCACACAATCTTTTAACGCTTGCTGAAATTCAGCGGCCTAAGAGGTCTGCATAGCCCAGCGTTGCTGCTGCCTCCGCAGTGGCACACTCGCCTATCAGCTATCCAGCCCGCCGACGGGATTCACCTCATATTTTACATTTCCAATTCAGATGCATCTTTCTCATGTCAAAACAAATCCCATCTAAACCGCACATTGTTACTTGATAGCAGAAACATGTTACAGCGCAATGTTATGAACAGCACTTCCTAAACACTTTAACAGGAGGCTTTCAAATGTCAAAAAGGAGAAAGAAATGGTTGTTCTCAGTGCTAAATTCATGGTCCTACTTTTGCAGCTCATGGTGAAGTTGTACTTTTTCATGGGCACTATGAAATGTAATGGCTTGTAATATGATTTTGATGGAAAATATTCCATTTGGCATGGAAATTAGCAATGGATAAAATTGCCACAGCAGAGCCAGGCTTTAGATTTGAACCTACAGGCCCACTTACATGTGCAGGTCCTCATAGAGACAGAATCGCCCTTACAGCAGTAAAAGTAACAGTGCAGAACTACATGAATTTGACAGAAATGCTACCAATGATTCCACTGAATGAAATGATAAAGATATTAGCCAACATAATTTTAAAAAAATCTAAGCCGCACTTTGCAGCATGATCATTTACTTCAATTAATATTATATTTCTTGCTCATCATTATTGCAAATAAATGTTTCTACTAATTGCAAAACATCAAGAGGAACACTACAACTGAGAAACTACTCTTAACCATATGTCCAAACGACATCCACTCTTCTTAAGCTATCATCATACTGTCTCTCATCTCTCGAGTTTAGAAACGGCAAAACTGAGATATTTTCATGTGTAATATCATCACAGAAAATAAAAAGACATTCTCTAACCTCATCATAATATTCATCATCAAATAATTGGCGAATGAATGAAAATTGCGCACCCCAAGAAAAAATGGTTTATAAAAGAACCTGGCATCTCTAACACACTGAAATACAAACATGCTTTATGCGGTATGCTATCAGTTAATAAACACACATATGAATAACCCCTCCCCAAATCATACACATGAGAGTTTATTGGAGCACTTGGTAAAAACACTTAATTTTCTATAGTTAAATGAAGCTATATTATATTAGAAGTAACAATGTGCAAACATAAAACTGAGGCCTGTCAGAACACACAGTAAGCAGACCAGGTCTTCCACACAGTTCATTGAAATTATTTGATTATTATTATTGAATTATTTAGAGTTCATTTAATGCCTGAATTTTGAACTGATGATCCATTCCACTAATGCTAGGCAGGCACCGGAGGTCCCAGGAGAAGGTCTCAACATTCAATTAGCTTTAAACAGACACAAACCCCACCCCACCAACCAGCCCGACAATGCTCATTTCCATGTACTATAACAAGCAAAGCACAAAATCATTGACAGAAAATGTAAAACCTACCATTTAGCCTAAACAACAGCAAGACATTAAATTATAAATATATCGCATATCTTAAAATCATGAGACTTTAGTCCAAGACTCAATGGCACTGCATTTATCAAGAATCCCAGTTAGAAGAAAACGATCAGTCTTCACATGACATCTTTAATGAAATTACAATTTCATAATGAAAGGTACACTGATAATAGTCCAACTTCTATCAATGACTTCTGCATTTTCATATACGTGTACCAATATGACTGCAGATTTCTCAAGGAAACAAGGGACTTAAAAATGTTTTCAGTGTGTAAAATAAAACAGTGAAATAGCTGCAGTCGTAGAAAAGAACGCGTGCATTATAAAGCAGTGGAACGGTGAAAGTGCAATAGACCTTGGCGCATTCGGAAGCTGAAAGAAAACTATATAAGTGTCAGACAAAAATAAATTATTCAGCGTTCACCTCCAGTTGTTTTTCATTTTTGAAGCCAATAGTGAAATCGTGGTTATTACCTTTTGTTTCCTTTGGTGACTAATGTTAAGTAAATTAATTAAGTTACAAATAGTTTTAGAAAATGGTTCGCAGAACAGAGAGAGTCGCTCGTCTTGGCTTTAGGTGGGGAATGCGTTTAAACAAATCAAGCACCACGCGCAAGCGCGCGGCCTGCAGAGCATGAGGTATCAGTATGGCTAAATGGTGTCCCAATCCGCTAAACTTACTGCCACCATATGTGTCAGCCAGCGTGACATATTTTATATGTCCGGACTGAACAAGGAAAATGCGCTCTACACACGCTAAACGCAAGCACGCGCGCGCATACACATTTGTGAGGCACGATCAACTACAAATGATTGCAGATATTATATATGATACCATTTTAAACGCTGAATCTATACTTTCAGATTTATTAATTTTTTTACATAACACGTCGAGGAAAATAATTCTTAAATTGTAATAAACAGATAGTGTGCGAGTAACAGACAATGCACAATACGCTACACGAGTAAAATAAAAATGGCACAGTTCAACCTTAAATAAAAAAGTCTAACACAGACTTCTCGTCGTGAGTTGCATGTGTGTTCCAACCTTACTATTACTATGCGCAGTGTCTTTTGAGGGGAAAGGGGGGGGGACGGGACGACACAAGAATAAGTCCAATGTCATTATTTCTTTCTTTTTTCTTTTCTTTTTTTCATTTCTTGGAAATTGTTTGTGGTGTTGCGATGATGCAAGTTTAGTTTAATATATTTTCTTAGTATGCTACATTTTTGTCTAGTTCTCATCGCATCAATGATTTACTGATGTTGTCTTTTTCTCATTAAATGCAGATAAGAAAAATAAATACAAAAAGAAGTAAAACTGCACAGGGGTGACAAGCTGATTACAAAAGTAGGCTACATGCGCGTTAATGCCGCATTCTTATTGAGAATGCGCTGTGAAACAGTCGTCCAGTGGATATCAATAGACTCCCTTCTCCTAGTCTCTCAGCCCATCCGCGCGGGCTGTGTCTAACTGGCCGAGAGTGAATAAAGTCTCCTCTATTGAAATCCCAGACAGTGCTGCATATCCCTGTATAGCAATCGGGACAATGTGCTGAATTGGCAGTCTAATTATAAATGTGCCATTTGGACTTCCATTGGACACCAGTGCCACCTTACCTTATGAGGGAACTTCCACTCACAGCTAACAGCAACTGTTCAAAACAAAATACCATTACGGGATCAGCTTCAACCCAACAGAGGGACAAGCCAGAGGATTGTTTTTCAAACAGCCCTTCTCACTTAAGACAAGAATGTATTATAAGACACTGAGTTACGACTGAGTGGACATTATTTAAGAAAAAATATGAGAAAAGTTAAGCTGCGTTTAATTAAGGTTTCCAGAGTCCGCCTAGTACTTGGAACAATATGCCTATTGTACTGGTTTTCGAGGTTTGGTGCGAAAATGCTAACTTGGGTGAAGTTGCCACCATTGCCTATACAGTAGTCTATGCCGTTTAATAAATATATGCTGGAATACATACCAGCAGCTAATGTACTGTCATATACGGCAGTAAGCATACAGTAAATATTTTCTTAATCTGCCGACTATTTGGAGTGAATTGTCCTGATCATTCACATTTCTTTTGCTGCGGTTTTAACATATGTCCATTAATTCCCGTTTCCTGCAGAGTTCACAATATTGCTTATTAAAACGTTATCGCTACACTTGCAGCAGTCGAAAACATGCGTTATCTAAAATGTGTGCGTCTAATTTTGGGAAACACCCTTAAAATGATGAGCTATCTCGGTTCACCAGGCAAGTTCACTCAAACTGCGCTCGTTTTGTCCTCTTAATACCCCCATCAAACCAAATCGTGTTTTTAACGTCTCGGGCATCCCCGAAATTTTCTTCCAGAACCATATCTTTTTTTTAATCAAATGAACACATTAAACTGAACTATTATTTAAAAAAAATTATCTTGCTCAATCACTACCTTGCCACCAATGTAACACATAAATATAGATAGAACATATATATGTATGTAAGCATATATATATATATATATATATATATATATATATATATATATATATATATATATATATATATATATATATAATATGAATATATATTAATAAGTTGCGAAAATGACGGTCAAAGTGAGTCTAATTTTATTTTGCCTACAGATATCAATATTATAAAGTAATCTCACTATGGCTACAATATATCTAACATGCCTTTCATCTACTGGATGTTATAAATATGGCAAAAGCAATCAAATAATTCAACCGGAACAGAATTCGGCATTACAGAGTAGTTTACTTACTGTCAAGTTCCCTCTTCCCCAGCACCCCGCACCGTTCGGCTCGCAAAGGAAGCCTGGTTTGTCCAGGTCGTGTATTGTCTCTCAGTGGATCAGGTTTTGGATGAGGGGTTTATTTTAATTTATGGCTAATGCATTCTTTTAAGGTCAATTTGCGTGACCTCCGGCGAAAGTTAAGTCCGAGAAAATTCCCAAGCTATAAGCGAGGCAAAGGAGATTCCAAATTTTCCCTTTGATTGTTACGATGCCGTTCCCGTGAGCCGAACTCTAAATACCAACCTCTCTAAATTAAAACGTCTTCAAAATAAGGAAAATACAACGCACTTAAAACTTCAAAGAAACTTTTTAAAGCCTCAAATCCGTTTACACTTGGAGTTGTATACCTAGTGATACGCACGTCAGTCGATGAATAGTACCGCTTTGTGGACAAAAGTGAAATTGCTTCCCCATAGAAACAAGACATTGGGCAAGCAATAGAACGTACCCCTAATGCACGGCAACACAAAAGACAACTTTTATGAGATTATTAATGATGGTCGTGACATTCTGAGAACAAACCATACACGGGAGAATGTTAAAGTTGCGCCTTACGTCTGAATACCTGCAATGTAGTAGACTAGTATAGTTGAACAGAAGACATTTACGAAAATATCTGAAAGAAACATGGGGTAGCTGCATTAATACCACGAAGAACGTGGATATCCAAACTTCTGTACACTTTCGCACTTCAGTAGCCTACTCTAAATAAAAGGGACACAACAGAAGTAGCATAATAGCCTAAATCACCACGTTTCCCATAATCGAAACCATGCCATATGCTAAAATAAGAGGCATTACTTTTTTTGTTACACGACACAAGCTACTGTTGAACGTCTCTCGCGAAAAGCAATAAATTATGAGAAGAATGCAGTCTAATTCGAAAAAGTAAATGAAATGTTCATGTAGCAGTAGCTAGTCTAATATATTCAAACGTCAGTTGCCCAAGCAAGAGAACACGCACACAGAACAAATCAGCTTATTGACAGCGAGGACTGTCAATACTGTTACGAAGAACAAAAAACTGTGTATCAACAAAACGTAGGCTACCAGTAAATGCGGCATCAAACCACGAAACAGCGGACTGCGATCGTTTGCGGTTACCTTGTTGGAGCCAGTCAAGCAAAGCCAAATGCAGGTCCTTACGGTATCCCGTTTGGGTTATTATAATTTCAAAAAAGATCACTGCAAGAGGGAAAAATAAACTAAAGTCTATTGGTTGTTCCACTGGCCATGGAGAAAGACTCTCGATCTGTCGTAGAAGTTTAACTGTCAAAACTGCGAGGAGCTTTTGTTATTGTCTATCTTATTTATCGCCCTTCTCTCTGAAACACAAGGGAAGCGATGGTTACTGCTGTCAATCTTGGCAATCAATGTGAGCGGCCATGTCGCAAGTATTCAAAGCATTTCCCGTCGTGCAACATCAGAAAGTGAGTGGCCAGGGCATTGATCTGAGGAAGGCGGGGAGGCAGGGCTTCCCCTCCCAGACAAGAGAGGGAAGAAAGCGAGAGAGAGAGAGAGAGAGAGAGAGAGAGAGAGAGAGAGAGAGAGAGAGGGGGGTGAAGGACGCTTGTAGACGAGAAGGAGCAACAGAGATCGGGGTGAATATAGCAAGGAGAGGAAACATAATAAAAAGAATACTAAAAAAGGAAGTGCTTTCGAAAGCTACTTACATTAGCCTCGCTTGACGACGGACTGTCATGGTAACACTAACTTAAATTCAAAATAATGTGAAAATATGTCTTAAAAGCCGGATGAGTAAAGTTCACGCGCAGGTTTGTCATTATGTGTTGTGTTATTATAATACAAAAGTTAGTGTAGTGTAACAGTGGCAGTCATAGAACAAACTCGAAATAAACAGACAAAGAGAAACTGTTAAAACATCAAACTTGTAACGTGCAAAGAAAATATCTTATGTGTAACACTACGTGCAGCGAAAGGAACTAACATAATCAGAAACACTGGAGAGAGAGAGAAAAAAAAACAATAAATCGTGTGTTCTGTCAGATGATATGCTACATAGTAGTTGGCACTACCAGTCATTAACCCTGTTCGAATAAATGTTCTTCAACAGCGATGAAGACTAACTTTGGAGCGTGAGGTGTCCGAAAAGCACCCTGACCGCCTTGTGCTTTTTTCCTTCCTTTTTACAAAGGATTAACAGCGAAGATAAAGAGAGCTTAACGCTCTTCGGTCTGTCCTCGTGTGAGCTTGAGGGAACTGCTCGACCGCATGACTGGGAATCAAAGTGTGATGGAGAGCTTGACACAAGTCATCAAACACGTCACTATTATAGAGAAACAAAAATTCTTGAGCATTACAATAAAAATACACAGGCTAAATTAAATCGTTAGGCTAGTTCACAGGCACTTTATGTCACTGACATGCACTCAATGAGATGGTTTGATAGGTCTGATAGATTTATTAAATTGCTGTTAAAGCACATTTAAAAATCTGAGTTTAATAATGACGAATTACTTTTTTAGAAATCACACATTGCCATTATTTGACTGTTTTCTAAGTTAGGCTACAGAGAACAGACAAAACCAACAACATCAACAGCGTCAACAATATATTTAAAGAATTACTTAATCTCAACTGTTGTGTCATAAAAAAAAACTTAATTTAGGTACGAAGCGTTTTGATTTACAGATAGTAGTGCAGTCCATAATGACAGTTCGTCAGTGATGAATGGATTTTATTTAAATTCATTGTTATAGGCCCATTTTATTATCGTGTTTAAAAAAAAAAACTATCATTCAGGAAATATGTGAAAATGTCCGGCACCACTTTTGATACATTTGTAGAGGCTTTTGAAATAAGTACATCATTTGTTCATAGAATAGTTTGGTCATATTTGAGTAATTATTTCCCCATTGTAGTGCCACAGTCAAATTCATTACTGTCTGTATTAATCTAATGATTTAACTCAAAAACATTTTACGGAAACACAAGTCTCAAGGCGTATCCATGATTTAACAGTGTTAAGCACGAAATCATGCAAGGGTTCGATGCGCTTGTTTAATCACACCCTCACCTGCGTAACTTACAATGTATGACACGTTACTGATGTAATAATCAATGAAAAATATAAATGCTGAAGCATTCCAAATAAAAGGGAAACATCATTTATTTTGCTAATCAGCATCGCTCCATTGGTCATATTTAATGTAGGTTGGACTGAAATTACGTTAATGTTATTAAATGGGTAGCAGATTTGTGTAACGGAATTACCACGTTTTTGCCACCTCAAGTGAAATGTTCAATATGTTCAATTTTGGAGAGCAGAAAAACTCTATCTCCATTTGTCCCGCTTGTTCAAATGTATGTTAAACTGGTGTAAATACTGAGGAAGACCACCATACCTATATATCATATCTGATAACATCACGTTGACATAAATTAACAGTGAATAGCGATTAACACATGTGAATGCAGCCACATATACGGATTCCATTAGAAGTCCCAAAACAACAAGAGGAATTCAGTATTACAAGGTGTATCGTTAAAGTATTGATAAAAAATCCACTGCTCAAAGCTTTCCTCCCATCAAAGAGCCATTGGCTACAGGTGATACCACAATGCACAAGACACATTAAAAAGATCTTAAATCCTGTTCAGGACATGAAAACCAATCACTGGCACAAGTGCCTGGACTTTATTTGTTTATTTATTTATGCCGACCTTGAAACGGTGAATCGGTTCCCTAATTGATTTAGCTTTCCAAAAACAAATGAGCAAATGAGCATAGCTTCAACTTTGAACTTGAAACTTACAAAAGCAAAACCTTCGGTATAAATTAAACACCAACAGAGTTACTACGAGAGTGAAATGGAGAAAAGGGTACTCTATCTAAAATATATTGTATCAACATTTATTTAACTGTGAACACTTTGATGTGTAAGTCTCGACGCGCTAAGTAAATTAGGGAGTGAAGACAAAAGTTGGAAATGACATACAAATATTTTTTTCGGAGAAAAAACATGCAATAGCAACTTTTATCCCATCCATAGCAAAGCACGGACAATAAAATATCACGCTTCACCAACAAAAATCAGTTAGTTCAAACAAGATGCCAGACAACAATCGATCAATTGAATCTCTGCTGATAATAGAAGGTTCGTACTTACAATGGAAGGGCAAGCTGCGGTAGGAAAAGCTGTTTGTGAACAGAAGAGTCACACAGAGCTGAGGGGAGAGGGAGAGGATGGAGAGAGAGAGAGAGAGAGAGAGAGAGAGAGAGAGAGAGAGAGAGAGAGAGAGAGAGAGAAGCGGCAGAGAACAAGAAGAGGATGGAGGGAGGGAGTGCCAAAACAGATACCCTTACAGAACATCTCATCACATCTGCCTGGCTCTTGTCTCTCTTTCATTTTTACATTCCCTTTGTTCCTGAGAAACTCATATCCTTACGTCACATCTTCATCCCCATATTCTGTCTACACCAAAGAGAAGATTAATAATTAAAATAGAGCATTGCCTTCAAGGCAATAAACCTTTTGCAAAAGTTTCCCTAAAATGTTACATAAAATTCGTGGAGTTGTAAGAAGTTGCTGCAGGGTGAGCAGAGAGAGCTCCCATGAACCTATATTAAAATGAAATAATGCAGACATATTATTTTACAATCAATAGTGATTGAAGGGGTTTCTCTGCTATTCATTCACCTATATTCATTCTGGGATTGAAACAACGAAATCTCCACAAGGACCACTTATTTCTCGACTTTCTGCCCGAACTTAGGTTCTTATATAAAGGGACCATTGATTTTTCAACAGTACTCCCTTTAGTACAAGGACACATCATTTAGCATGAACCACAAAGTACTGCGCTGTAAGCAATTAATTCTACATGGTTTAAAAGAAAAATAAAGTCTGAAGTAATTTTGGAAAACACTGCTCTTTAAGGTAAGTTTCTACATTAATTTAATTACCTGTGTTGTATTATCATTTAAACTGACTGCATACACTCGAGCAATGCAGAGTGAAACTTCAATTACGTGTTTTTATTTTTAAAATAACTGGCGAATAAAGGCTTAATTTAGGCGGAATATATAACTACATGGAAGAATTGTGCAGTGCGCAATATATTATAAAGAATCAAACTTTAACGGACATGCATATTATCTACACACTCATTAAAAACACATCTAATTGAAGGTTTAAATTATTATGGAGACTAACATAAACAAAGACTTTGCACTGTATATTTTCCTATATTACACAAGAAGCCCATATTTGCCCAAACAAATTCCTTGCCTCAGTTTCCAAATGTGTGCAGGTACAGTATCGATAAGGTGCTACTTTATCTTATACGTGCCTCATACGCCACCCATCGATGAACTTTAGAATTGCCTTCATATGTTTATATTTCTTAAAGTGTTGGCGTGGTAGCCGTGTCTTGTACCATGGAATTTACGCGTCAACTTATTTAAGAGTCGATATTTTAAATGGATTACCACAAGGGTTCTTCTCGAAATGAAATATATACCAGGTCTATTCAGTTCAGTACAGCGGATTGTACAGTGTAGGTATAGAAGGGTGTGTGCAAAGGGAAATACTATCATGGAAATAAAGAAAGCTAATATAATGGGCTAAGGGTAAACAAAAAACAAAGCAAATAATGTGTAAAATAAATACGTTAAAAAAATTACAAACAATTTATTTCAGTCCTAAACTTCACTACAGGTTCATAGCCAATTGCAGTCGTTATTTGGCTATAGGCGGGAAGTAATACAAGCGTCTTTGCGTGTGTGAGAATGGGTGGGTGTTACTGACCATATAATGGTATATATGATTTTTTCGATGTTTCTGAATATATTTGAATAGTCATTTCGTAGGCGATACCACGACGAGTTGTTAAATTCGACCGTTTATTGTTGGGCTTTTAATGTCTTGGACAGTGTCAGAACAGATAAATATATATAAATGATATTAAAGAGGGTGAACATGCATACTTTATTCAAACTACAGTGAAAAACGTGCTCACGATGGGCGATGATACTAATGTATGCATATAAAAATGCTTGTTATTCACCAAACTTATGCAAAACAAATTTAGAAAAACTATGCAGTCACTGTTTCTACAAGTATTTCGTGTCTAGTAACCTTAGACACTTTCAGAACATAGAACAACGCCATTGGCTATATCCTATTAATGTGGGGCCGTATTGATAATCAAATAAAATAAAAGATGCACAATGTATTTCGATGCAAATGACCCCTTCCTTTAAGACAATTATCTTCAATTATTTTCATCAGAAATAACTTTAGTCCATGGGCACACGTTTAATTAAATAAAACATCTAAATCAAGCTCTGAATGATGTCTACCGTCACATAAAGGAACAGCGTGTGTGCGCGTGTGAGTGTGTGCATGTGCTACTGTATGAGCGCCTGGAAAGGCTGCGTGCGGTACGGAGTGAAGTGCTTAAGATTAAAAGGACTTGCGCTAAACTAGGCAACTCTATTCCTGCACGTGCTGTCATCCAGATACATTAGTTCCACATGGTCTTCGGGCATCTGTTTTTAATATTAAACATTCTGTTAATGATTCTTAGAGAAGCAATAGCCACTGCTAGAGCTATATGAGAACATATATTAACAACAGAGGGGTTTTTTTCTGCTGTATTCCCTCGTCCAAATGTATCGGTGCTCTTCATATCAAACCCAGTGGTTCCATCACTTTTCAGGCCCTCTGGGAACAGGGACAGAAAAAGGACACAACAAGATGCGATCCTTTGCTAGAAAAATCACCGGGAACTCCAAACCTTTTTTACCCTCTATTTAATTTTAAAAGCAAATGTGTTCAGTCGTCTTCTTTAGTGAGACTGCGGGGTTACTATTACTCACAAGCTTTTGCTCTGACAGTCATAGGATAACGGGGAAAAGGTGCTACTAAGGTTAGGAGGATGGACAGACAGACAGATGGATAGACATTCCTCTACCAAACCATACTGCAGATGGAGGTGTTTGTCCAATTATAACCATAAAATATAAAATAAATTATGGGTTCAAGTAAGGCTACTAGAATATTGCATTTCTGATAAGGCATTTGATTTGACTTCTTCAGACGATACAACTCAAAATTAATTACTGTACTTCAATTCACACTCAAGAAACAATTTTGTAATGACATTCGGTATTTCCTGATACAAATGTTATCTTGTAATTATCCAGACACTCCACATCAGACAAAGACAGAAGTGTCTCCTCTTTTACCATCTGTGCGATGATTTGAGAATAGAAGCATGCAGCCATCATGTCATCAAACCCACTCATCCCACCCAGGGTAACCCCAAAACAAAACAGCATGCACCACAAGAGAAGTAAACATTCCCCACAGATATATACCAAACCAACCTATCTACTTTTCATTTAAATCATTTAACAAACTAAATTTGGTCAGCTTACTCAGTTAAAGTCAACACTGCCTAAAGAAATGACAAAAGATTCTGACAAGTATGTTACATTTTTACTCCAAAAGTAAAGAGTAGAATGAGGGGTGAGCTGGACAATTGTTCATAATAAAATATTTTAGAAAACCAGTGATTTATTTTCTCTGGTGACTTTAACCATTTATTATGCATCATATTGGCAGGTGGCTCTGGATATATATTTTTTAATCATGAATCGCATAAATGTCTGTAAAGTGTTGGTAAGCCGTTTCAAAGTTAGCCAATTGACATGGCTGTGTAACAGATAAGGGAATGAGCTTAGAACTCAGTTTCTTATTCTCCTGCAGTTGCAGGTACACATCTGAAGTGTTACACTGTCATTTTATATCTTTGGTCTAGTTGAGTAAATAAGCTATTGGTTTTTATCAGGTGTACCCTGCGCAAAGCTGGGGTTTTTAAAAGAGTGTCAACAAATATAAATAATGTGATTGGAGGGCTGAAGTAATAATTTTGACATCATATCCTGTTAAAGTGCTGCATTCATGTTCTGGAATATGCATTCAAACACTCTCTATATTAAGTATAGTTGCTTTTTGAAAATTTTAATGATTTCTTAATTTCATATCTCTGAGAATTTGACTTTGGAATCATTCTACCTTTGAAAGCAAATACATAAGCAAGGAACTTGCTACAAATACTGCAATCAAGGTTTTGTACCCTTGATATTTGATAAACCTGTGCTAGAATAACACCCAGTGCGGTTAAAAAATAAAAATGATTGGGTTTATTGTGCATGAAGTATTGAATCCTCACATGCACAATTATTTGACTTATGTAATAAAGCATTTCACTTCAGTATTTCTGACCAATGCTCTCCTTCGGGGGTGTATTCACACAGTCAACACGGAATCAGAATCTCGAGCTGGATTCAACAGCCTTTCACTCAATAAAACCGAAATCATCTCCTGTCTGTAAACATTTCAGCGCATTTTGTCTGTCTAGCGGCTCCGCTCTCGGTCCGCTCTCGGTCTGCTCCAGGCAGGTTCATGTTGCACTGAAAAGGCTGTGTCTGCAGATGTGGATCACCCAGAGCTGCTCTGAGGCCGTGTTGCTGAGAGAGTGTGGACCGAGCCTGGAAGGTTATCGCCGCATTTGCATTTCCCCAGCTGCTTTCATGCATCTTAAAATGCAAGTCTACTCCATTAATATTTTACGGGCGCATGGAAATCAACATTTTTGTTACATTAAATTAACATGTGTTCTTTCCTTCTGTATGTTTAATTAGGGAACAGTACATTGTCCAAGGAAATATGGAAGCAGCTGTATGATTTGCTGTGATTGCAAGGGAGCAAGTAAATAGGCTTCATAGAGGATTATTATTCAGTGTATACATTAGTCTGGCTTGAGGTTACCCTACACCCTCCTTTGCATGAAAACATCTTAGTGTGGAATCTTACATCGTTCTTATGTGCACTAAGAGGTGAGTCAGAAGAATGCAGATATTTTATCAAAGAATATATTCATTTTTGCTACAGGAACTTTCAAAGCAAAGTTGTTTTTTGCTGAAACTGTTTTCTGAAACTGAAATAAAGCCCCCATGTTTATCCATTAAAGAACTTTGTTTTGAGTTGGGTATTTTTAAGGAATACAAAACAGAATCTCAAAGCATTGATGATGTAATTATAGATTATACATAATCCATAGCAGAAACACATAAAATATGAACAAAAAAGATGATTTCTTAACATACTGAGCAGGATGTATCACTCCCATGCTTAAACAAAAGAAGCAACCGACAGAAAATCTAACTAAACTAAACACAAATTTACACTTAATTCACACATACGTGGGCAAAACCTTCAATGCCATGTCAACGCAAGGAAAAAGAAAGCTTAAAAGATCATTACTGTATACCAAAAAGGATATTTAGCTATTATATTTAACAAAGTAATAATGAAAAAAAATTAATTAGGCTTGATGTTCTAATTGCACAGAGCAGCAAGCCTTAGGAATCAGTTGTTAAATGATTTAATCTCAAGTGACTTTTAACACTGCTAGGAAAACTAGTAAAGCACAGCCATTATGTGGCAGGAAACAGAGGAGATGACTTTTTAATCTGCCAGTTGGAGGAAAAACTTGTCATTCGGACATTTTGTCACTTTTATGTCTTTGAGGCATTTTAAATAGGCTACAGATAATTGCCTTTCTATAAGGGATGTATGTGTACAGTGCATATAATCTCTAAAATTAAATTCTGATTGGAAAAAACGATTGCCTATTCAATCCACAGAAATCTAGGCATGTAAATTCAAGTTATTAAAAAAATATATATATATAAATTAAATTAATTAATAAATACGGCCCAAGAAAATCAAAAGTCAATTTAGCTGGTTGCTTCCAATAAAAAGTCTCAAAATAACTTTTCCAAGTCTTGTTTATTTAACTGAAATGTTGTAAATTCCGCTGTCAGAAGTAGTGCCGGACTGTATCCTTTCATCAAACAAATACATCATTAAGATATCCTGCTCTTCAAAAGAAGAAGGTCACATCGGGAGATATTTATAACACACCGTGATAGATTGATGTCAGAATGTAAGACCACTGATTAATTAACATTGTGCTGGCTCTAATTTAACCACACTTCAGAAGAAAAGCATTCCTATGACATATTGTCTTTCCTTATATCCCAGTTGAAATAGTGAAACAACTGCTCCTTGCTTTATGCTCTTCATTACGGACCTGCAACAGCACACAGCATACAAGTGAACAGATAGTGTGCGATACAAAATGCTATGGGACGTAGAGTGATGTGTTGGTTTATACACTGATGCATGAATGAACCTTTCTTCTTCCAAATGAGATCAAATGAAAAATGTATACTTCATATGACCACAATCTCTCATACTGTACAACAAATAACAAATACCTGCGTGAAACTCCACTACTGTGAATTTATCCAGAACATGGAAGGAATGCTGAACACACAAAACACAGGAAAATTCATAAACCAATAATACACACGCCACACACACATACACAAAGATCTTAGTTAATTTTCTTGGCAGGTATAATTGCATTCCATTTTCCCCCTATGATTTATTACTGTGAATACTGTGTGAGCATTCCATTGGCACCTTGAAATCTCAGAGCACAAAAACTCCTTTATGTGGCAAATACAAGCCGAGTGAAATACTACCGTTAAAATGCCCTGCTATTTTGAGGTTTCTCAAAGATAAATATTTAATATTTGAATAGTGAATTAAATGTAGAATGCTTTAAACTTGACTGTTATTACTGTGTGTACAGAAAATGCAACACCTATACAACGTGACTTACTATAGGACAGAACTAAAATTTCATTAAAAACAAAAATGTGTTCATCTGACAGTCATTAGAGAAATATATCAGCACTAAGAGTTGATGCAGTTATATTAATATGAATCTATATAATGTGTTTGAATGTGTACAGCTAGATGAACTCAGTGTGTATAAGTACATGGTCTATGTAACCTCACACTGTAGAATGGGCTATGAAAACAGTTAATGATTATATGAAACTGGCCTTTGCAGATAAAAAAGAAAATCTCAATACTATTCTGCTCGAAGGGAAAATAAGGCTTTGTTTCCCTCTATTTCTCACATACCGAATCCCATTGGACTTGCAAACATAGACATTGACTTGTAAAGTGGGACATTGTGTTCTCATTAGTTGACCTAAATTTCATACTTGTGCCTCTAAATTTCATCAAAGTTTAGTCAGGATCCAATAAATCTCTTTAAGTTAACTGGGAAAGTCTTATTAATGAACATTTAATAAGAGAAAATAATGCAAGCAAAACCTCCAATATCTCAATACTTTCATTCTGAGTTCATTATGGAAATGTATCTGTTGATTAATTTAAATGTAATTTACATAAACACCAAAGTAATAGTTGTATTTACAACATTAGACACTTGGGTGATAATTATGTTGATATTCTTGTCACGTTTCAGGTCTGTCTCACCATGTTTTATGTTGATTTATGTTTATTCATGTTGTCTTAGTCACGTAGTGTCTTATCATGTATTATGTTAGTCTAGGTTTGTCATGTTGTTTAGTTTATTTCTTGTTACGATTTATTTTCTCGTCATGTCTAGTTATGTCTTGTTACGATTTATTTTCTTGTCATGTCTAGTTATGTTTTCGTACAATTATATTACCTGGTTATGTTGAGTGATTATCGTCTTAGTTTCGCTTTGTGTTATGTTTCGATGTATGTTTATTGTTACGTTAACTGGTCGTTGTTTTGCATACACTTTTACATGTTTTTCCGCAAACCTTGCGTTCCGCCTTTTCTCTCTCTCTCTCTCTCGTTCTGTCCTTCACTCCCCTAATGTTCTATTTGTCTATTTACTAAAACTACTAACGCTAGATCAGGATTGGGTAGAAACTAACAAGACTAATCATGTGTTCATGTTACCTTACGTTTCTCGTGCATGTCATTTACTAATTTACTAATGCTAGGGCAGGATAGGTTTATTACTAACGATTACTAATCTCCTTGTTAAACTTGTCATCCATTGCACCTGTTTTCCATTTCCTTGCTACCCTCTAACTAATTGTCTACACCTGTCTACACCTGCATTTATAGCCCAGTCGCGCAACTGTTCACTGCGAAATTGTCTGCCTCTGTTTTTTTTCACGCAACTCTTGAGCATTATTTACTGTTTGATTACACGTTACGATCCACGCCTGTTTACTGACCATCGACTATTGATTTCTGTTTTGTGACCTTCGTTTTGTTTCTCGACTACGTTCCCGCCTACCGTTTTTGTACTTTTGCCCCGCTGTTTGTTTCATGGTTTCGACTCCCGCTTCGCCCACGACTACGCCTCTGCCTGCCGTCCGCCTGTTCATCTGCCCCGCTGACAGCTCTCCTGCTACCGGACCTCCCTGCACGCCTACCGACTACGAGATTGCCTCTTCCCTCGGCACCGTGCTTTTTGTTTGTTTTGTATTTGTTTGGCTGGATCTTCGTGTATGGACTTTGCTTGTATTGACTACGCTCCTGGGACTCGTCCCGAATAAAGCCCTAACGGGACTTTATTTTACAATTGTTTCTGAGTCGTGCATTTTGGGTCCAACCCCCACGCACCCGTCTCAGAACAATTTCGCCACTATGGACCCTGCTGACTCAACTGCCATGTTCCACGCCCTCCAGGAACAAGGAGCCATCGTCCGGCAGCATTCACAAGGAATCTCCGAGCTTCACCTAGAGATTCGTGAACTGTGTGCAGAGATGAGGAGGCTCGCCGTTGCGGTCCTGCCACAACCACGGGAGGAACACACCCACCCACCCACTTCCCCGGCGGCCAACCCCTCGGGCGCCTGGCAATTCCGGGAGCCCCAACAACCCCCCCCGGAGAGGTTCGGTGGAGAACCTGAGAGGTGCAAGGCGTTCCTACTCCAGTGCGAGTTTGTATTCAGACAACAGCCCCAGACCTACAACAGCGATGACCGTCGGATTGGCTATGTGATGGGACTACTCAAGGGGAGGGCGTTGGATTGGGCTACGGCGGTGTGGTCCGGGGATTCTTTCCCTCCCCGTTACCCAGCCTTCACCGACGAGATTCGAAAGGTGTTCCAACACGCATCCAGCGACCAGGAGCCATCCCAGAGACTGATTGCTCTGCGCCAGGGACGGAAGACCGCGGCAGACCACTCCATCGACTTCCGCACCCTCGCAGCAGCTACTAGTTGGAACGATGCAGCTTTGGCGAATCTCTTCCTGGCCAGCCTGAGCGAGACGCTCCAGGACGAGTTGGCGCGACTGGACCCCATCACCCAGCTCGACCAACTCGTGCGCACCACAATCCGCCTGGACAACCGCGCCAGACAACGCCGGTCGGAGAGACCGATCCTTCCCGGCAACCCGTACCCCAGGCAGGGCCCAAGTCCTCGACGAGAGGAGCAGCAGTCGGAAGGATCCGAACCCATGGACCTGTCCCGGGCCGGTACCAGGGTCTCTACCGAGGAACGAGCACGCCGCAGAACCACCGGTTCGTGCTTCTACTGTGGGAGGCCGGGTCACACCCAGGCTCGGTGCTCCTCCAGGACCAGGCGACCAGTAGAGGTGAGAGCAGTCGACAGGCATGAGGGTGCTGACAGAGAGAACCATCGTCCCACGCTCACCACGCTGTTGATTCTTCCCGACAGAACAACCCGGATTAACGCGTTGGTGGATTCTGGAGCGGACGCCAATCTCATCGACGAAGTGTTGGTGTCCGAACTGAACATTCCCACCCTCCCTCTACCCCACCCTGAGAATGCGCGGTCGCTGGATGGAAGGACCTTCTGCCGCATGACGCACATTACCATTCCCTGTCAACTGGTCATTTCTGGGAACCATCGAGAGATGATCCAGTTCCGCGTCATCCAGTCCCCCAATGACCAACTCATCCTGGGATTACCCTGGCTCCAGAAACACAACCCCACGATCAACTGGAGTTCCAATCAAGTTCAAGCCTGGGATTCTAGATGTCATCTGTCCTGCTTGCGTTCCGCTCCACCACCAGCAGAGGGAGCACCAGCTCCACCACAGACTCCCAAGCCCTCCCTGGAGAGGGTTCCCACACCTTACCATGACCTGGGCGCAGTATTCTCCAAGATACAAGCTCAGTCTCTGCCGCCTCATCGACCCTACGACTGCGCCATCGAGCTCCTTCCTGGTTCGTCACTTCCCTCAAGTCGCCTTTACAACGTCTCCAGACCTGAAAGGGAGGCTATGGAGACATACATCCGTGACTGCCTGGCTAACGGACTAATTCGCCCTTCTTCCTCTCCCGTCGGTGCAGGATTCTTCTTCGTCCAGAAGAAGGATGGCTCCCTACGCCCGTGCATCGACTACAGGGAGCTGAACAACATCACGGTGAGGAACAAGTATCCTCTGCCCCTGATGGACTCCGCGTTCCACCCACTTCACGAGGCCACCATCTTCACCAAGCTGGATCTTCGCAACGCGTACCACCTGGTCCGGATCCGTGAGGGCGATGAATGGAAGACCGCCTTCAATACCTCTCTCGGACACTTTGAATACCTGGTCATGCCATTCGGCCTCACCAATGCTCCTGCTGTGTTCCAGGCCCTGGTGAATGACGTTCTTCGGGACTTGTTGGGTCGCCATGTGTTCGTCTACCTGGATGACATCTTGATCTACTCCACTAATGCCAAGGATCATGAAAACCACGTCAGGCAAGTTCTACAAAGGCTTCTAGAGAACAAATTGTTTGTCAAGGCAGAGAAGTGCGTCTTCCACTCCGACACAGTTGAGTTCCTTGGGTTTATCCTTGAGAGGGGACAGATCAGGGCGGATCCCAAGAAGATTCTGGCGGTCACCGACTGGCCCACACCCACCTCACGCAAGCAACTCCAGCGCTTCTTGGGATTCGCCAATTTCTACCGTAGGTTCATCCGTTCCTATAGTCAAGTGGTCTCCCCCCTAACCAAGCTCACGTCCCCAGCGGTGCCATTCCGGTGGAGCCCCGAAGCTGAGACGGCTTTCACCAAGGTCAAGAGACTGTTCGCTTCCGCTCCCATCCTGGTACACCCCGACCCCACCCGCCAGTTTGTGGTCGAGACGGATGCTTCCGACACAGGGGTGGGAGCAGTGCTCTCTCAGGTGGCGGCCGCTGACAACCGACTACACCCCTGCGCCTTCTTCTCCAAGAAGCTGTCCCCGGCGGAGAGGAACTACGACGTTGGAAACCGTGAGCTGCTGGCAGTCAAACTGGTGCTGGAGGAGTGGAGACATTGGCTGGAGGGGGCCGAGAAGCCGTTCATCGTTTGGACCGACCACAAGAACCTGGCATACCTCCAGACAGCCAAAAGGCTGAATTCTCGACAGGCGAGATGGGCGCTGTTCTTCGGGAGGTTCAACTTCTCTCTGACCTACCGTCCAGGTTCGAAGAACGTTAAGCCCGATGCCCTGTCCCGTCAATTCAACACCTGTTCTGAGCGTGAGATCCCCGAGAACATCCTTCCTACCTCCTGCACCATCGGATCCGTCACATGGAAGATCGAGGCGGTGATCCAGAGGGCTCTACGGGAGGAGCCCGATCCCAGGTCCAACCCCGGATTACGCCTATACGTCCCCTCAGCCGCTCGGACACAGGTGCTGCAATGGGCCCATTCATCCCTCCTTTCCTGCCATCCCGGCTTTACCCGCACCTTGGCGGTGCTGAAGCGGAGATTCTGGTGGAGTGCCATGATCCCCGACACCAGACGCTTCATCAAGGCCTGCACCACATGCGCCAGAAGCAAAGCATCTCACCAGGCCCCTGCTGGACTGCTTCAACCATTGCCGGTGCCCAGCCGACCCTGGAGTCACATCGGAGTGGACTTCGTGACCGGACTTCCCCTTTCCGAGGGTAACACCACCATCCTGACGGTGGTGGACCGTTTCAGCAAAGCGGCACACTTCATCCCCCTGGCTGGATTGCCCACCGCCCAAGAGACCGCGGATGTTCTGGTGAGGGAGGTGTTCCGCATCCACGGACTTCCATCGGACATCGTATCTGACCGCGGCCCCCAATTCATTTCCCAAGTCTGGAAAGCGTTCTGCGTGGCCCTTCCTGACCAAGAAGCCGAGATCGCTGTTCCCTCCCTCGCCATCCACATGAAACGGTGCGCCAAGGTTTGGAGGGATGCCAGGGCCGCGCTGCTAAGCACGGCAGACCGCAATCGGCGTTTTGCTGATCGCCACCGCACTCCAGCTCCAGTCTACAAACCAGGTGACTCCGTCTGGCTGTCCACTAAGGACATTCCCCTCCAAGCCACCTCTCACAAACTGCAACCCCGCTTTATTGGTCCCTTTAAAATCCACAAGATCATCAATCCTTCCTCTGTTAAACTGTCACTCCCTGCTTCCCTTAAGATTCACCCCACATTCCATGTTTCATGTATTAAGCCCGTATCCTCTCACCCCATATGTCCCCCGGATCCCCCACCACCTCCCCCCCGCATTATTGACAACCACCCCGCATTCACGGTTAAGAAACTCTTGAACATTCGTAAGAGGGGCCGTGGGGTGCAATACTTGGTTGACTGGGAGGGCTATGGCCCGGAGGAGCGTTCCTGGGTCGCTCCCAGTCTCATTCTGGACAAATCGCTCATCAGAGACTTCCATCGTGACCACCCTGATAAATTCCAAGGACCGCCAGGAGTCGGTCGTTAAGGGGGGGGTCCTGTCACGTTTCAGGTCTGTCTCACCATGTTTTATGTTGATTTATGTTTATTCATGTTGTCTTAGTCACGTAGTGTCTTATCATGTATTATGTTAGTCTAGGTTTGTCATGTTGTTTAGTTTATTTCTTGTTACGATTTATTTTCTCGTCATGTCTAGTTATGTCTTGTTACGATTTATTTTCTTGTCATGTCTAGTTATGTTTTCGTACGATTATATTACCTGGTTATGTTGAGTGATTATCGTCTTAGTTTCGCTTTGTGTTATGTTTCGATGTATGTTTATTGTTACGTTAACTGGTCGTTGTTTTGCATACACTTTTACATGTTTTTCCGCAAACCTTGCGTTCCGCCTTTTCTCTCTCTCTCTCTCTCGTTCTGTCCTTCACTCCCCTAATGTTCTATTTGTCTATTTACTAAAACTACTAACGCTAGATCAGGATTGGGTAGAAACTAACAAGACTAATCATGTGTTCATGTTACCTTACGTTTCTCGTGCATGTCATTTACTAATTTACTAATGCTAGGGCAGGATAGGTTTATTACTAACGATTACTAATCTCCTTGTTAAACTTGTCATCCATTGCACCTGTTTTCCATTTCCTTGCTACCCTCTAACTAATTGTCTACACCTGTCTACACCTGCATTTATAGCCCAGTCGCGCAACTGTTCACTGCGAAATTGTCTGCCTCTGTTTTTTTCACGCAACTCTTGGGCATTATTTACTGTTTGATTACACGTTACGATCCACGCCTGTTTACTGACCATCGACTATTGATTTCTGTTTTGTGACCTTCGTTTTGTTTCTCGACTACGTTCCCGCCTACCGTTTTTGTACTTTTGCCCCGCTGTTTGTTTCATGGTTTCGACTCCCGCTTCGCCCACGACTACGCCTCTGCCTGCCGTCCGCCTGTTCATCTGCCCCGCTGACAGCTCTCCTGCTACCGGACCTCCCTGCACGCCTACCGACTACGAGATTGCCTCTTCCCTCGGCACCGTGCTTTTTGTTTGTTTTGTATTTGTTTGGCTGGATCTTCGTGTTTGGACTTTGCTTGTATTGACTACGCTCCTGGGACTCGTCCCGAATAAAGCCCTAACGGGACTTTATTTTACTATTGTTTCTGAGTCGTGCATTTTGGGTCCAACCCCCACGCACCCGTCTCAATTCTTCCCCAATATCTCATCCTCATTCGAAGAGATGACATTATCACAAAGAGTTACATTACCAAAACCAGAAAAAAAAGTATGTAATGTAACATAACTGTGATTAAATTATGAATATATCAGTATCCAAATTCATATCAGTAAGATATGAATTATATTCATCATACCTTTTTATTTTTACAAAATATTTCACAAAAAGACAAAGCTGTTTGTTGTCTGCTGTACCACAACAGTAACTTTCTTTGGGCAGTTAAAATTAACTTAATCTCAACAGACTCAGAAGCCAATGATGAAACATTTACGGTATTTTTCTAACACGAATAACCGCAATTTTCATTCTTGGCCAGCAATTCATACACAGATTATCCAAACTCCAGCCATAGACACTAGACAGGTCTTTCCCCAGACCACCATCCTGTATTTCATACCGTATAAAGAGGCTATAAATAGATGTGTTATTTAAACCCACAGAAAGAGAAGGGACAAAGAGCAGGTTTATAATGTGAGGTGTGCGTACGCCCCCACCCCCTTGAAAGATCGCCACACACACTCCCATACCACCAGCCTTGGAACTTGGAACTTGGAACCACCAACAGCAGGCCTATTCACTGCCAACCCCCTCTCCAATCCGCATGTCCGTCCAGTTGCTACGGAGACGTGCCGTGTGACACCCGGGGGAGCACACATCATTGCACAATCCAGATGTCCAGCTGAATCAAGATACAACACAACTCCCGAGCCAGTAATGTAGAACTGGAGATGGAAGACGGAGGACCACTCACGCGAAAACATGCAGAATGTCCATTTCCACACCTGGCTCCTCAGCGTCTTTATCCAACCAACGGCACTGTGTAGATTTATCTTTTGGTTTTTCACTCATGTTTTGCGTTATTTTCCATTGCAGAATTTTCTGTTTATCACATCATAACTGTACGTGCTTAAATGGATTGTGGTAGAACATTTCGTGGATTTGGAAGCTGTAAATTCCTTCCTATCATTGAAAAAGGCTCACTGACATTTTGACTGACCCTCTCCCTGTGTTTATAGTCCTTAAATTTGAGTTTCAAAATATTTGATATTTCAGTTGATGGGCTGACACTCTGTACCAAAACATTGTACTGCTGTACAATAATTGAAGCTCATTGGTTGAAAATGGGTTCTAATTGCCACAGGCAATGGCGTTTCAATGTCAGTGCGTTCACAGTTTGAGGGTGTTTGTTGCTGCAATTCCTCTCTTGACTGTTAGTCCGAAATTACCTATTGTACCTTTAAGTGCTACTTGTTTCTGCCTCCCCAACAGGTAGAGATGAGGATGTCATGGTCTCATCTTAATCTCACCATCGCCTAGCAACCTGATGCCTGTAACTGAGGACCATCCCAGAGCAGTGAAATTAAAAGAGTATAAATAGCTGATCTGCATCGCCATCTGTTATTATGTTATTGACAACTCAGCTAAATATTGTTAAGTTCCTTCTGTTTAATTCTAACAAATTATTTTGGGAGAAATAGTGCAGGTGGTGGGTGGCACAGCAGATAGAGATGGAGATGCATACATAGAGCATTGTATTCATATATTATATGTTTTCTTACACTCAAAGCACTTTACAGTGATGAAAAGGAACTTGCCTCAACCACCAATGAATAGCACCCACTTGGGTGATGCATGGCACACCATACATCAGCTAAGGTGGAGAGAGAGAATCATTTTTCAAGCAATTAAATCATGGGATGATTACGTGGCAGGTTGAAAGAGCCAGGTTGGGTTAGCCAGGACACTGGGGAACCCCCTACTCTTTGCAATGAGTGTAATGGCATCTTTAATAACCACAGTGAAGGAAGACCTTGGTTTAACATCTGGAAGACAGCATCTCCTACAGCAGTGTCCCCATCACTGCACTGGGGCATTGCGTTTTTTATTTATTTATCATAGAGAAGACCACCCCCTACTGGCCCAGCAACAGCACTTCCAGCAGCACCCATTGCAGACAGGGATAGACTCCACCCCCCATGACCCTGACCAGGGACAAGCAGGTCAGATGATGGATGGATGGAGCGTAGGTAATGGGTAGTCAGTTATTAGCCTGATTCCTCTTTTAGAACATCTGCATGGGACTTGTTGCTGGATTTTCAAGAAGAGGACCATGTCCACTGGCATCGGTTCTGTACCTGCACACTGGCTTCCCGGTAAGACCCTGAAACTGTGCTTGTGCATGTAATAACCATGTTTTGTGTACAACCTACATTAAATATAGATACAATTGTGGTTCAAGGACAAACATGTATATTTATGCCCTTTTTAAATATATAGTCAAAGCTCAAATAATGTTACTTTCTAAACCGTGATCAATGTTCTACCTTTGAAATGTTTTTATGTTTATTTGATTCAGGAAACACCGTCAGTAAACTACCAATTAACTTGTAATTGCATAAATGTCCATTTTTACCTGCAGCTATTATAGTTGCTGTTAAACCTGGCATCAGCATGAGGGACCAATAAATCCCAGGTGGAAATTCCAGCTATCAGCCTAAGATATAACCAGTGCTGCTGGAAAATAAGTACATTTCAAGTTTTTCTAGTCTGTTTGGGCTGACATGGTTAGTTTGAACTATGAGAAGATTCAGAGGCAAAAAAGAAGAATGATGCGGACACGAACATACTTGCTTAAATTGTCCAGCGTCGGGATAGTTTTGTTTTGACATTACCTTGGCTTGGGCGCTTAAGTGTAGTCAAAAAAAAAAAAAGAAGATGCCTGGGAAATGGCGTTCTACATTTGTACTACATATCCCACAGTGCAATATTCTGGGGTCTTTACAAATCAAGCTCGATGAACAAACCAACTCCTGCGAAAAATTAGCCAGGTTGTAGAAGAAAATAGCACCAACCGTGACATTAAAATGAGTTCAGCTGAGGACCGGCAGCATGGAACAAAAAGACCTGCGTCTCCACATGAAGTACTCTTTTTTTAAATATTTAATTTAGCAAAATGATAGCTATCTTAGCGGTTTATCATGCAGTAGCCAAGGCCTCAGATTCCATTTTCTTTGTTAGGCTAGCTGAAGATCAAACTAATATTAAGCATTGATTTTACCTAAATATAGCGACCTAGCTGACTATACTATATGTATCCCTTGCTGTTACTTATGACTTTATTTGTGCGTGTTGTGATTATGAGTTTTATTGGTTGACTGGAGTGCTTCATAGCTGTGGCTAACCAGAACAAGACGATTGAAAGCTATTGCTTGATGTTAGCTAACTAATTAAGTTACCTAATGTCAGCTAGCGAACGTTCCTTTTTAGTTCACTGAAGTTGATGTTACACCTTGGACTGACCAGCTGATAATATTAGCAATAGCCACTTTGATAGTTAGACATTTGTTTCTTGCATTCTAGCTAACGTTACCGTTATAAGAAAACATTTGATCGAGGTCTGAGTAACGTTAGCTAAGTTATATCATAACAAACGGATTGCAAGAATAACGTCTTGTTTACGTGTCAATTTAGCCCACTTTATTAATATTCAAGTTATTAGCTATCACCAGATCTGGTTAAATAGCACTGTACTGTTGGCTAGCTGCACATTACGAAAAAGGCATATGCAAGCAACACTTTACTATGTCCTCTGTAGGAAGGCAGCAGCACCTGGGAGGGTGCAGATTTGGGCAACGACGAGAGGAAGCAAAAGTTTCTACGACTGATGGGCGCAGGCAAGGTGGGGTGTTTGCATCTGTGTTCCCCGTCGCGTATACGGTTTCAGATGCGTGGCTAGCTAGCTAACGATAATGAACTAAAGCAAAACCGAGCGCTTGTTACCTAAGTACGATTGGGGCACTAAGTAACGCATGCGCAAAGCCTTTGGTGAGAATTTGCCAGGTCTCATCAATGTTTCATTTTATTAGCAGACACAGCAAGAGAAACTGCTTTCACGACGTGTTCTCGCAAGCCTTGAGACTGCAGCGCTTTAATTTTACATGAAAGGTGTTGCTAAGAGGCTCCTGAAGTAAAATAAATTGTTAAATCTAACAATAAGCCCAAGGTAATATAGCTTCATTTATGCATACAAAAGCCCCAACCTCTGTAGATATTATAAATACCTACCGTTTATAGAACACATAAGGAGTGTTAATTATTGTTCCCTGAAACGGCGTTTTCCAATCATGTATACTTAATCAGGCATGTGTGAAACAACTTGTGAGGGCTGATTACACTGTGCAATAATCGCACATGCCAGGCTTTTATAAGCCATTGCACCAGGAGTAACGATGCTTGCATATTCATTTATTCATTCACTAGAAAGAGCATACAGGACGCCTCATCATCGGCGATCACAAGTCAACTTCACACTTCCGAACAGGTAAGAAATGTCTCCCCTCCTGCGTTTTTAGATGTTGCCTGTGGTACTGCACTCTCCTCTGTTCATTTGAGGGAATATTTTCAGAGAGTACAGTTGTTCTCAAAAAGTGCCTTGGTGTGCAGGAGAAACCCCATTAGTCTGATGCAATGTGGTTCTTTTTACTGATGTGATGCGGTGGTTTGGATCACCAAGAGATTATTTCTCTTGCTATGTGCCCTGGGTGTACATGCCACCATGTATCCTGCACCTGCAGACTGGCTGAAGCTGAGGGCATGCAGGCTTAATTAGTCCTTGGATGTTAGACCTCCTGGGCAAACTACGTTGCTGCTGGAAGTGGTGTTGGTGGGCCAGTAGCGGTGATCTTCGGTCTGGTCAAATAAAAAAAACCCAATGCAGTGATGGGGACACTATTCTGTAGGCGAAGCCATCTTTTTCGGATGGGACGTTATACCGAGGTCCTGACTCCCTGAGCTCATTAAGGATCCCATGACAGTTACCGCAAAGAGTAGGCAGTTCCCCAGGGTCCTGGACAAATCCTCGATCTGGCTTTCACCACCTGCCACCTCATCACCCCCCAGTTTAATTGGCCAAAAAAATCCTTCTCTCCCTCTCCACCTTAGCTGATCTGTGGTGAGCGCTCTGGCGCAAAATGGCTGCCGTGCATCACCCAGATGGGTGCTACTCATTGATGGTGGTTGAGGTGAGTTTTCCCCTCATCAATGTAGTGTGTAAGAAAAAGAAAAAGGAAAAAAAGAAAAAAGGTTTTAGAGTTTCGAGACGTGCTATATAAATGTAAGTAATTATTGATATTATTATTAGTTATGTTTGTTTTTGATCGGTCCACCAGGAGCAGAGGATAAAAAGATAAACACAGAGCTGGAGCACCAGTATCAGCAGGGCATGGAGGACAAGCTCTCCGGCAGGAACAGGAGGCACTGTGGCCTGGGCTTCACTGAGGTGAGTGTGGGCCGAGCTGAGTACCCCGTGTCTGACCCCGTACCCGAGCCCGTACCCTACGCCCCGGGCCCAAGCTGCGTACCCTGTGTCTGACTCTGTACCTTATGCCCAGAGTCTGTGCCCTACGCCCCAGGGCCCAGCTGAGAACCCTGTGTCTGACCCTGTACCTTATGCCCCGACCCCGTACCCTACGCCCCAGGGCCAAGCCTGTACCCTATCCCTGGGCCCGAGTTGAGTGCCCCGTGTCTGACCCCGTACCCTACGCCCCAAGGCTGTGCCCTACGCCCCGTGTCTGATCCCGTACCCGACCCCATACCCCGAGTGCCTCGTGTCTGACCCCGTACCCTACGCCCCGTGTCTGACCCCGTACCCTACGCCCCGTGTCTGACCCCGTACCCTACGCCCCGTGTCTGACCCCGTACCCTACGCCCCGTGTCTGACCCCGTACCCTACGCCCCGTGTCTGACCCCGTACCCTACGCCCCGTGTCTGACCCCGTACCCTACGCCCCGTGTCTGACCCCGTACCCTACGCCCCGCGTCTGACCCCGTACCCTACGCTCTGCGTCCGAGCTGAGTGGGTGTGGTTAAACCCCGCTCTCCCCCACCACAGCCTGACCTGCCTGAAGAGAGCAACAGTGCAGAGCAGGTGGAGAAGGAGGCCAGCCCCGAGGCTGCCGCTGCCACGGACGAGCAGGAACCCGCCGGGGAGTCTCCATCAGAGCCCGGGGAGCCCGAGCTAGGCGCGGACCCGGCCGACTGCGCCGATAACGGGAAGGAGGAGAAGAGGCACAGCTTCAAGGTGGCGTTCGTCAAGTCCTCCTAAAACACAACCCGGACCTCACATCCTAACACTCAGCTGTGCGTGTTTGTGTTTTCAGGGCACGGTCTCCACCCCAAACACTGTCGTTTCATTTACAATAAAACCTAGTGTTTCGTTTAATTGTCCAATAACAAGTAAAAGCTGATGAACTGTTAAAACAAACAAAAAAAAATGTTTAGTTTTGTTGCAATGCTCTTGAGGGCTTGTTCTCAACTAGGGAAAATGGGGGTGAATGTGCTTTTATATATGTATATGTGTGTGGGGTTTTTTTTACAGCCAATTTCAGGAAGAACGCTTTGTAAAGGATTAATGCGCATAGCGTTTATTACACAACAGGCCAAGAATTAGCATAATAGGCATTTTTCATTCTCTTTGAAGTTCAGAGAAGAGCATAACAAATGTATATGAACCATCATCTGAGCATAAGTAAATGGAACCACAAAAATCCTCAGCGGACATTCTACAGTGGATATATAAGAAATGGGGGGGGAAAAAAAAATAGCCCCTCGTTTTTGTGTGGAATCAGCATAAGAGCGGATGTGATTTATATTTTTCCCAGCATTCGCCCACCAGGCACACTGGCACATAGGGAGCTGCCTCCCCTCTCTCCCCAGCCTGTGATATAGAGCCACGGCAGCTTTGACTGGAGCACGGGGATGTCTGCATGCTTCCAACAGGTGTTTGTTTTTTGTAGTTTTTATTTTTTTTTTTATTCAAAGATGCTTGAGACTTGAATGCATAATCACTTCCAATTAAAGTTTAAGATCCCGCATGGGAGCTCAGCGGCCCTGCAATGTGGGGGCCTACTTCTCGCTGAAGGCAACAAAATTGTGGTTAACGGTCTCAAGGATTTTTGTTTGTTTTCCTGTGTGAGGCCGCAGTGGTAACTGTGTTAAAGGGGTGTTTTCTATCAGGGAAATTTACCCAACAACAGAAGTGTTCTACTTTGGTTGCATTCTCGGAGAATAGGGATCAGTCTTCATTTTGTGGTCTGGCCACGTGATCAATATAACCTACTCAACAACCTGCCGAACGATTTGACATTACACGCAGTACCTTTAAAAGGTCAGTACTTTGTTGAGGCACTGCTGCGGTTTTATACTGTTGAATAGAAAATATTGCTTTATCTTATGATTTCTGTTGCATAAACTGAAAACATTTCTCCAGCCCTTCAGAACCTAAATGGAGAAAAGGAATTAAAAATGCCCTTTTAAATGATAAAAACTCTTTGAACTGTAGAAACATCTCAAGATTTTTTCTTTTTTTTTTTTCTTTCCTGGATTACCTTTTTGTATTGAAAGTTCACCTCTGAGTCTGCCAAAGTTAGAACCTCTTTTCAAATAATGGAATGAAATGTAGAGGTCAGAGCAATCAATAAAAATGTTCAAAGAGAATCCTCTGGACTGTGATGACAGAACGTTTTGTTCTTTTCCTTTGTACTTGGTTACTATGGGGAAAAGGTTATATTGCCACGCAGAGGGGGAAAAGTGAGTTTCAAAAAATTTGAATGTAATGCTTATTGTGACTTCCAACAGCATGGCATATAAAAACAGAACACTTACAATGTTGGAATACCCCAATGTTTTTCTTTACTGAATTCCAGAACCCTTTCTGTTCCTGGAAAAAAAAAAAAAAAACTGCTTATGACCCAAGTCAATGGAGGTTCCACAAGGAGTCTGGTTCAGATTAATAATTTCGGTTTCTTTTTTGGTTCATTTCCTTGCCGCCTTCAGTTGTTACTGAAATCTAAATGGCTGTGCTATTCATTCCTCCAAGCACAGTTGACACATGCATACTCTCTTTTCATTCTCAGACTGGCACTGCAAACTGCTTAAGATCTACTGCAATGGGAAACCCCTTTCTCTATTCCATGTTGACACAAATAACTGACTGTGGTTTTCCTTCCACAAGAAATGAAGTAAATACAAAAATTCAATTGATAAAACAAGTAAAAATGATTTCACATTGTTTAATACTCTCATTCAAACTGATACACCAATGAGGCTCATCCTCAAAGCTTTGACACCACCACTCAGGGTAAGACTTGTGTATGACAGCTGAATAGAATAGTTATGCAGGCATGTACCTATATTGAAAGATCAAAACAGTGGAGATCATACCAGTGCTTTTGCTCTGAGAAAATCCCAAAAAGATGAGTCAAAGAACTCTCAGTAGAAATGAGAAAAATGTAGGATATGATTGCAAAAATTGAGACCACAGTGGTAAACCTGCCTGGTAAAGGACAAAAGTGCGCCCTGTCCCCCACACACACTGATGTTTTGGAAGTCATAGAAACATTCATGGGCCACAGAAGGAGATGAACAAGAGTTGGTTGTATATGCTGTGGACACAAAGTCTCCATATCTATGATCAGACACCACCCTCAGGCTCTTTAGAAGGTTTGCCAGAAAAAAAAGTCTCTAAACGACAATCAAAAAATTATGGTCGGATGGGACCAAAATTGAGGTTTTGGCCATGCACCATCACTGATGGGTTTGGCATTATAAGGAGGACACGCTGAAAAGAATGTCATACCTATGGTGGAATGTGGTGGATCTTGGATGTTATGTGGTAGTTTTGCATTTGCTGGTCCCGAGGTTCTTATTAAGGTCAATGGAATCATGGACAAATACCTAGGCATTTTGGCCCCAAATCTGGTTCCCTCAGCCAGGAAGGTCCAACTTGGCAGCAACCAGATCTTTCAGACAATCAGGCAGCTATCCCAATCAAACCTCAAAATCAACAAGGAAAAGGTTAACTGACCACAAAATGATTGTTTTGCATAGGCCATTGCAGTCTCCAGATTTGAGCCAATTTGAAAATTATTTGTGGTTTGAATTGAATTGAGGGTAGTCCACAAGTGCAGAGAAGGGAATCTGAAGGAATCCATATGCATGATTCTGTATATACTGTAGATATGGTCAGATATCCCCACCAATCTCAAATCACAGTCATCCTTGTGAAGAGAGCAATGTTCTGACATGAGGGGTGTGTATATATGACACAATGGGCCTCATGCAAGAACCACTCATACAAACATATTTGTTGTTAAATCTCTTAAAACAAGTGTAATATCTTCCACACAATTCTAGTTTTTTGCCCATGTACTCTGGGATAGTGGATTTGCAATTAAACAGTAAATGAGAGGTTCAAGTGCAGACTGTCAGCTTTAATGCTATGGTAAATGCATAAATATCCAGTGATCCATGTATGAATTACAGCCTTTCATGTATATGGTTCCCCCATTTTAGGACACAGAAAGTGAACAAAATAACTATCCAAAATAAAGTCATCATATTTAGTACTTGGTTGCATATCCTTTGCATTTGACCATTGCCTGAAATCTGCAACCCATAATCATCACCAGACGCTGGGTATCTTCCCTTGTGATGCTCTGCCAGGCCTGTACTGCAGTGATTCTGTTCCTTGTTTCTTTAGGGGCCAATTCCTGCTTTCAGCCTAGTCTTCAGCAAGTATAACACATGTTCAATTTGATTCAGGTTGGGTGATTGATTTGGCCAGTCAAGATCATTCCACTTTTTGATCCTGAAACTCCTCTGTACACATCAGAGTATATCCCATTGCAGCCGTTAACTGTTCCATTTTCAATAAAGAAACGGTGGCAGTGAAACATGCCAAAGCCATAACACTACATCCTGCATCCATGTTTTAACTATGTACAGAACTGTGCAAAAGTATTAGGCACCTGTATAACATTCTGTAAAAATAATTCTAAATAAACGTACTATACATTTTAAATTACATTTGAGTAATTTGGCAGAATAGTTAAAAACTCAATCAAATCAATATTTCTTATGACCACCCTTCGGCGTTAAAACTGCATCACTTCTCTGAGATAGCCAACGCTGTCCTGCAGTTCTATAAGACAATCAGCAGGGAGGTTGTTCCAAGCATGTTGGAGAACTTGCCTCAGTTCTTGTGCAGACTTTGGTTGGCTCCTTGCTTCTGATCTCAGTAGTCAGCTGCTTACAATAATATGTTACTTTTTAAAATTAAATACAAAAATGTCTCTGTAAAATTAAATCTTTTGGAAAATGAATATTTGGAAATCTCAAAGGTGTTCTTTTATACTAACACACATACATATATAATAAAGTCTAGGATGCCTAAGACTTCTGCACAGTACTGTAGCCACCACAATCATGAGAACTTCATCTCTTTCTCCACACTTTTCATCAATTTTGGTACAGGTTAATACTCATCCATAAGTTTGTTCCAGAACTCTAGTTTTTAGTAAATGCAACTCTTAACTGCATGTTTTCTTCTTGAGGCTTACCAGTGGTTTTCAACTTACAGCGGTGTGCAAAAATGGCTTTTTATTAGAATTTTTTAGTTTCAAAATAATAAAAAAGGAAAAAGGCCCTGTGCAAATGTTTGGGAACCCTGTTAGTTAGTACTTTGTAACTGCTCAGGCAACTATAACAGCTTGCAAACGTTTCCTGTAGCCAGCTTTCAATTTTCGCTTATAGAACGTTTACCTTACATCCGTCTTTCCTGAAGGTACTTCATGGTTGATTTCAAGGTATGCTTTGGATCATTGTCTTGCTGGAATACTCGACCTCTCTTCAACTTCAATGTGTGGACTGACCTTCAAACATTAGCCTCTAGACTTTCTTGATATTTGGTGGAACCTTCCACCTGCACACCATTTCCTGTCCTCCCAGCTGCCACACAACCCCAAAGCAAAATGGATCCACCTCCATGCTTCACAGTTGGCAAGGTGTTCTTCTCTACAAAGGCTCACCCTTTTTTCTCCAAACATTTGGCCAAAAAGTTAGATTTTGTCAGTCCAAGCGCATTGTTCCAAATGGGTTCAGGCTCCTTCATGTTTTCTTTTGCATACTTCAGACACTTAATTTTGTGTTAAGATCATTCTTTCTGGAAACTCTGCTGTGTAGGTCTTTGTTGTTAAAAGTATGTCGTATTGTTGTCCTATGAACAGCTAGACCTGTGTTTGCAACTCTTTTTTGCAGCTCTTTTGCAGTGATGTGTGGGTCCTTCTGAGCATTTCTCACCAGCTATCAGGCCATTCCATCTGAAATCTTTCTTAGTCTTCCAGACCTTCAACTGTTGCATTTATCTTCCATTTTATAATAATGTTTCTGACAGTGCAAATAGGTAGTTTGAAACATTTTTTTGTAGCTTTCTTCATGGTGGAAATGAACCATCTTCATTCTGAAATCCCTGTTTAGAGGAATCCATGATTGTTAACGCCAGAACAGTCACTGCAGTTGAATACTTTAGAAGTCATAGAGTTACTTCAGAATATAATCTTCAGCCCTGGAATTATATTCCCCTGACTCATTGAAGCCCTAAAAAGTAAATCATCTGGGCCTTAGTAATCATATTTTTAAAAAGTAACAAGGAATAATTCAAAAGGGTTCCCAAACTTTTGCACAGGGCCCTTTTCCTTTTTTATAATTTATAAACTGTAAAGAAAGAAAATAAATCCTGCTGTAAAATTTGCAGAAAGGCCTTGTTAAACTTTGTTCGGGTTTGCTTTCGATCACATACAGATTAATTGTTACAGATATTTAAACCAGGGGTGTATAAATCTTGCGGTGTGCTCTCTATTTTTGTAATTGACACATCAATGCCTTTATCCTGGAGACTACTTGACCTGTTTGACAGTTGAAAAGAATTCACAATTCAAAGTATATAGTCATTCACTAGTAGTCTTCTGTGGCCTATCAGAATGTTTTCCATCACTTTTGTCTAATTACATTTGGCCCCCTAAAATGGGGGGCTATGTTTAAAAAGGGCTGCAATTCAATGGTTCACTGGTTATGGATGTAAATACTGACAAATGAAACCCAACAGTCTGCATATTGTTTAATTTCAAATACAAAGTGCTGCAAAAATACTTATGGGCTGCACTATATATATTCAGAAACATGCCAGCATGACATAGGTAGTGATTCTAATTTTACGTCCTCCCATGAATGTGGGAGAGCACAGACAGGCACGCAATCCCTGACAGGTGTGAGCTGCTTCTGGTTATCCTCAGACCACCCGCTGAGTACACTGCATGACCGCAGCAACCTAATGACCTAGGAGAGAGACGGCCACAGCTGACCGCCACATTTCGCTTTGTACGTTTGAAAATGTTGGTCATTCTGAAATAAATCACTGATTCCATTTCAAGGCAGGAAAGGTTTTAATACTGTACTTGCAGTTCCTTAAGGTGTGGTATAATGACAAAATATGAGGCAAAAATATCTAGTTAATAAATTTAATATTTACATGTTTCAAAATTTGCATTATGTACCTTTTTCGCTCCACATTCTTTCCAGAAAATAGTTTTGAGGTTGACTTTTTTTTCTCCGCAATGTTGTAAGCAAAAATAAAATCCGTTTGGCAAGCTAACATGAAACTTACACTGGCAGTGCTGGTTACACAAAAATAATATTTTAAGTGATTTGGTGTAAGAATAACATCTGAGATCTGGCAAAAATACAATCAAATGTTTTCTGTCTCTTTCTGTGACTTTCAGGTCCATCTTAATTTTCCCTTAAAATATCCCACAAACAGCAGTCGACACTCCAAGGCATAGTGATTATGTTTTTTTTCTGAGTAAAAACCATACACATTCCAAATCACTATGATACTGTATTATTAAAAGTGCAACAGCATGTACAAGACCTCTTTCTACAACAATATTAACATTGTTAGACACTTCCATAGTTAACATACAGTGGCTTCCACAGCAGTTCCCATTTACTTTAGAAAATAAAGTATTTATTTTATTTTGAGCTCTAATATAAAAAACAAGGGTTGCAAAAAAAAAACAAGTCGTATATCGGGCACTAAAATGTTAAGCATTAAAAGGTCTGTTAAACAATCTTCAAAAGCAAGCCAGATGAAGCGCTGCAGTCTCTCCAGGTCCAGACTGCTGTGACTCGTCACATGTTAGCACCTCAGTGTTGGGACACAGCTTTGGCTGAAGAGAGACACGTACAAAGAAACCCAGTCATGATTAAACATAACAACCACAATAATAATAATTATACTGTTAATAATCATACTTTTTAATGTATTCATCATGGAATGCATAGCTATTTTCGACAATGTGGTTTAAGAGGTTAAATAATCCATGAAAAGCGTAATTACGAAAACATGAGATCGCAATTGTAGTTGGAACGAAAACCCAGCATATGAGTTTAAGAAACAGGGCGGTTTAGTTAATGTTCCAATTTAGTACTCATCAAAACTTCAGGTGAATCAAAAAATCAAAAGTGACTGGAAATAACCATAATCAAAAGAAAGAAGAAATACAAAAGGTGAACACAAAACAACAGCACAGGAGGAAAACAGGAAGGCCCTATAAAAACACCATGAAAGAGCTGTACCTTTATACCTGGGTGACAGGTACATTCTGCCCGCTCTCCCTTGCTGCAGCACGTATCAGAGTGAGAGAGTTTGGAGTTAAACGCTACGCTCACACCCAGAGTAGAATACAGTTTCCTCAGACTTACACACGCACCACAGTACAATGTTTGAAGAATGGAAAAGCAGTGCTGCCCCCATTAGCCAACCTGAACTTAGGTCTTACCGCAAACAGCACACATTATAACAAAGCCAATGGCAATAGGAAGACCAGTAACAACTAAGCTAGTTATGTTACTATATTTCCAGCATTCACATACATTAAATAGGCTAAATATAATCGTAAACACGTCAACGACCATCCGAGCAGTTAAAATGTCGTAATTCCTTTGACCATACTCGCATACTCGCATACAATATAGCTGTACGTGATAATAGAAAATGTGAATTACCACTAAGCTGATATTCCCACAGATGGGAGGGCAGAGAGGCAGGCTGATGAGGACAGGGGTGCTAAAGCAGGAGAGCACACCACATGCCACAGCGCGACTGACTGACACGTATACAGCGTTGTGGCTGTGACTGATGTATGACTGCAGCGTGGCTGTGACTGACGCACTCAGCAGGAAGCAGATGTCAATGCAGCTGCCCTTCACAAGAGGCCACAGGTGACAGCAGTGTGAGAGTGACTGAAAGCAGCGACGGTCAGCACAATAACAGCACACATGCAGAGACGAAGCCAACTGCATGAGATTCTGGGGACCCCAGGGCCAAAGTGATCCACGAAAACTGACCCCCTCTCCCCTCTGACTCTCTGAGCGTGTGCCTGTGTGTGAGTGTGTATTTGTGTGTGCATGCATGTTTGTGTGCGCTTGGGTTTTGTGTGTTATACACATTTTGTAACAGGCAGAAGAGCAGTATTTAGCCCACATACAGCTGTCAATGATGGCCCAGTATGGTCATGATTAATTCACAAGATGGTTTCCACGTGCGCCCTTGCCGGTGTGCCAAGGGAAGATTGTATACACGTGTGTGCCTGAGTGTGTGCGCGTGTGTGTGGGCGCGTGTAAGTAAATGAAGCTCCACATTTTACTTTTAACATGTTCCACATTTTTACAGTCAGAAGTTCTAGCAGTAGCCCACACAAAGCCAATGGTGACAGAGACGGTTGGATGGGACGGATGCATCCCATTGGCAGGTTGCAGATGGCAGTGTAATTGGCACTCGGCAGTGCAGCTGTGTTTTCAGTTTCACAGTCAAGGTGTGGGAGCGAGAGGGGGGTCCGCTCTTTGTTAATTAGACTCCTGAGTACAAAAGCAGCATTTATTCCCCCCCCTTTCAAAAACAAAAAACAAAACACTGACACAATTACAGAAACAAATTTGCACACAATTCGCACACTGCCTGGTTAATTTAATTCACAACCTGCAAATGCTGGATGTTAATGATAGGATTGTGCTGAAAATGCTGGATGTTAATGATAGGATGGTGCTGTAAATGTTGGATGTTAATGATAGGATGGTGCTGTAAATACTGGATGTTAATTATAGGATGGTGCTATAAATGCTGGATGTTAATGATAGGATGGTGCTGTAAATGCTGGATGTTAATGATAGGATGGTGGTGTAAATTCTGGATGTTAATGATAGGATGGTGCTGCAAATGCTGGATGTTAATGATAGGATGGTGGTGTAAATGCTGGATGTTAATGATAGGATGGTGGTGTAAATGCTGGATGTTAATGATAGGATGGTGGTGTAAATGCTGGATGTTAATGATAGGATGGTGCTGTAAATACTGGATGTTAATGATAGGATGGTGCTGCAAATGCTGGATGTTAATGATAGGTGGTGGTGTAAATGCTGGATGTTAATGATAGGATAGTGCTGCAAATGCTGGATGTTAATGATAGGATGGTGGTGTAAATGCTGGATGTTAATGATAGGATAGTGCTGCAAACACTTTGCTGGTATAAAAAAAAAGAAAAAAAAAAAAAAAAAGAATAGGTTAATCTGCATAAGCATTTTGGCTTTTTGGGGCGGTATGGCAAAACGCATGAAAACCAGGCCTGATGTTAGCACGATTAGCACGATAAGCTCCAAGCACAGGCAGTTAGTCCTTACTTTGCTTGCTGTGTATTAGACAAACGTGTAGTGAAATCCATTGCTTAAAGGGGGGAGAGGCGCCCGTGTGACGAGAGGAGGAGGAGGGGGGGCCTGTTGCGGAGCTGGGGGGGGGGGGGGGGGGGGCACACAGGAACACACCGCCATTAGTTTGGGGGGGCGGACTCACGCACCCACAAAGCAGAAGCACACTGGGTTGAGTTTGAATTCTACAGAACTACACTACACTGCCCTCCTCTATCACTCTTCCACTCCATACCGCCCTTCTCCCAAACCTCCACTGTTGCACACTTTATGAATTTAGGACAGGCTCAATTTTATTCAGTTCTATAATAGTTACACATTTTGGTGGGGGGTGTGCTGCCACCAATATATTCCACGGTTTGAGGTCATTACTCTCTCCTGCTGTATGCAAGCACAGGCTACTCATCCATTGGCGAGTGACAGCACAGATTGTACACCATTGGTCAGATTCCAGAGCCCAGCCTCAAGTCTTCAAAACTCATACATTTTCAATGTGAACTGACAGTCGATCCACGCTGAGCAGGAGATGGGCTGAATGGCCCAGTACAAACGCTGTCACAGTCAATTAATGAATAAAAACCTCAGAGTTAATACGGCCTCTTCCAGGTCTGTCGGTTGGGATGTTGTGTTCACAGGGCATGCTAAGGGTCTGGTAGAGACAGAGAGCAGGGCTGCAGCCCACAGGCCATTCGAGCAGAGGGTCGGGGGGGGTGCTCACCTGCCACCTCCTTGCTTTTCTGCGAAGCCTCGGAGGCCAGAGCGTAGGACATGGTGATGATCCGCTCCTGCTCCTGCAAGGCCGAGTCCAGCACTGTGACGTCCGGCTTGTCCACAGCTACCGGAGGCGTTATGTTCTGAACACTGATACACACACACACACACGCACACGTGCGCACACACGCACACACACGCACATGCACACACACACGGACACGCACACGGACACGCACACGCACATGCACACACACACGGACACGCACATGCACACGCACATGCACACGCACATGCACACATACACACGCACACACACATGCACACATACACACACACATCACTGGGGTGATACACTGCCCTTCTCACAAACCTCCACTGTTACACACTTTAGGACAGGCTCCTACAGTCGTTCTTTAATAGTCACACATTTTGGTGTGGGACCATGGTAAAGCATAACCTGTACTCTGGTGTATGACGATTATAAGTATAATAGTGACTTGAACTAATAAATCAATAAAATGGGACTTTTAACACTGCACAAAAAGGTAATGTGTACTTCACTAGTGTTGGGCCAGTAACGGGATGTTTTGGGTGTAGGACAGGACTTCAGTGCTGGTCAGTACCAGGATGTGTTGGGTGTAGAGACAGTAACAGCTGTGGGTCAGTACCTGGATGTGTTGGGTGTAGGGACAGTACCAGCTGTGGGTCAGTACCTGGATGTGTTGGGTGTAGGACAGTACCAGCTGTGGGACAGAATCTGGATGTGTTGAGTGTAGGGGCAGTACTTGGTTGTGTTGGGTGTAGGGACAGTACCGGCTGTGGGTCAGTACCTGGATGTGTTGGATGTAGGACAGTACCAGCTGTGGGACAGAATCTGGATGTGTTGAGTGTAGGGGCAGTACTTGGTTGTGTTGGGTGTAGGGACAGTACCAGCTGTGGGTCAGTACCTGGATTTGGCCAGGATGCTCTTGATGCGCTCCACTTTGCGGTGCCGGGCCTCTCTCTCCTGCTCGGTGAGCGGCTCCTCGGGTTCCAGGTCCAGATAGCGCTCAGGGATGCACACCATCTCTGGCTTAGATAACTGCACAAGGAAACAGCCATCAGCTGGGTTACTGCACTCACTTACTGTGTGGTAGGCCTGGGTTATATGGAGTACTGTGTGTTAGGCCTGGGTTATATGGCGCACTGTGTGTTAGGCCTGGGTTATATGGAGCACTGTGTGTTAGGCCTGGGTTATATGGAGTACTGTGTGTTAGGCCTGGGTTATATGGAGCACTGTGTGTTAGGCCTGGGTTATATGGAGCACTGTGTGTTAGGCCTGGGTTATATGGAGTACTGTGTGTTAGGCCTGGGTTATATGGAGCACTGTGTGTTAGGCCTGGGTTATATGGAGTACTGTGTGTTAGGCCTGGGTTATATGGAGCACTGTGTGTTAGGCCTGGGTTATATGGAGCACTGTGTGTTAGGCCTGGGTTATATGGAGCACTGTGTGTTAGGCCTGGGTTATATGGAGCACTGTGTGTTAGGCCTGGGTTATATGGAGCACTGTGTGTTAGGCCTGGGTTATATGGAGTACTGTGTGTTAGGCCTGGGTTATATGGAGCACTGTGTGTTAGGCCTGGGTTATATGGAGCACTGTGTGTTAGGCCTGGGTTATATGGAGTACTGTGTGTTAGGCCTGGGTTATATGGAGCACTGTGTGTTAGGCCTGGGTTATATGGAGTACTGTGTGTTAGGCCTGGGTTATATGGAGCACTGTGTGTTAGGCCTGGGTTATATGGAGCACTGTGTGTTAGGCCTGGGTTATATGGAGCACTGTGTGTTAGGCCTGGGTTATATGGAGCACTGTGTGTTAGGCCTGGGTTATATGGAGTACTGTGTGTTAGGCCTGGGTTATATGGAGTACTGTGTGTTAGGCCTGGGTTATATGGAGTACTGTGTGTTAGGCCTGGGTTATATGGAGTACTGTGTGTTAGGCCTGGGTTATATGGAGTACTGTGTGTTAGGCCTGGGTTATATGGAGTACTGTGTGTTAGGCCTGGGTTATATGGAGCACTGTGTGTTAGGCCTGGGTTATATGGAGTACTGTGTGTTAGGCCTGGGTTATATGGAGTACTGTGTGTTAGGCCTGGGTTATATGGAGCACTGTGTGTTAGGCCTGGGTTATATGGAGCACTGTGTGTTAGGCCTGGGTTATATGGAGCACTGTGTGTTAGGCCTGGGTTATATGGAGCACTGTGTGTTAGGCCTGGGTTATATGGAGCACTGTGTGTTAGGCCTGGGTTATATGGAGCACTGTGTGTTAGGCCTGGGTTATATGGAGCACTGTGTGTTAGGCCTGGGTTATATGGAGTACTGTGTGTTAGGCCTGGGTTATATGGAGCACTGTGTGTTAGGCCTGGGTTATATGGAGTACTGTGTGTTAGGCCTGGGTTATATGGAGCACTGTGTGTTAGGCCTGGGTTATATGGAGTACTGTGTGTTAGGCCTGGGTTATATGGAGCACTGTGTGTTAGGCCTGGGTTATATGGAGCACTGTGTGTTAGGCCTGGGTTATATGGAGCACTGTGTGTTAGGCCTGGGTTATATGGAGCACTGTGTGTTAGGCCTGGGTTATATGGAGCACTGTGTGTTAGGCCTGGGTTATATGGAGCACTGTGTGTTAGGCCTGGGTTATATGGAGCACTGTGTGTTAGGCCTGGGTTATATGGAGTACTGTGTGTTAGGCCTGGGTTATATGGAGTACTGTGTGTTAGGCCTGGGTTATATGGAGTACTGTGTGTTAGGCCTGGGTTATATGGAGTACTGTGTGTTAGGCCTGGGTTATATGGAGTACTGTGTGTTAGGCCTGGGTTATATGGAGTACTGTGTGTTAGGCCTGGGTTATATGGAGTACTGTGTGTTAGGCCTGGGTTATATGGAGCACTGTGTGTTAGGCCTGGGTTATATGGAGCACTGTGTGTTAGGCCTGGGTTATATGGAGTACTGTGTGTTAGGCCTGGGTTATATGGAGCACTGTGTGTTAGGCCTGGGTTATATGGAGTACTGTGTGTTAGGCCTGGGTTATATGGAGCACTGTGTGTTAGGCCTGGGTTATATGGAGTACTGTGTGTTAGGCCTGGGTTATATGGAGTACTGTGTGTTAGGCCTGGGTTATATGGAGCACTGTGTGTTAGGCCTGGGTTATATGGAGTACTGTGTGTTAGGCCTGGGTTATATGGAGCACTGTGTGTTAGGCCTGGGTTATATGGAGCACTGTGTGTTAGGCCTGGGTTATATGGAGCACTGTGTGTTAGGCCTGGGTTATATGGAGCACTGTGTGTTAGGCCTGGGTTATATGGAGCACTGTGTGTTAGGCCTGGGTTATATGGAGCACTGTGTGTTAGGCCTGGGTTATATGGAGTACTGTGTGTTAGGCCTGGGTTATATGGAGCACTGTGTGTTAGGCCTGGGTTATATGGAGTACTGTGTGTTAGGCCTGGGTTATATGGAGCACTGTGTGTTAGGCCTGGGTTATATGGAGCACTGTGTGTTAGGCCTGGGTTATATGGAGTACTGTGTGTTAGGCCTGGGTTATATGGAG
This sequence comes from Conger conger, assembly GCF_963514075.1. Classification (NCBI taxonomy): domain Eukaryota; kingdom Metazoa; phylum Chordata; class Actinopteri; order Anguilliformes; family Congridae; genus Conger; species Conger conger. Next base: position 13,450,743 of record NC_083765.1, read on the forward strand.
CACTGTGTGTTAGGCCTGGGTTATATGGAGTACTGTGTGTTAGGCCTGGGTTATATGGAGCACTGTGTGTTAGGCCTGGGTTATATGGAGCACTGTGTGTTAGGCCTGGGTTATATGGAGCACTGTGTGTTAGGCCTGGGTTATATGGAGCACTGTGTGTTAGGCCTGGGTTATATGGAGTACTGTGTGTTAGGCCTGGGTTATATGGAGTACTGTGTGTTAGGCCTGGGTTATATGGAGTACTGTGTGTTAGGCCTGGGTTATATGGAGTACTGTGTGTTAGGCCTGGGTTATATGGAGTACTGTGTGTTAGGCCTGGGTTATATGGAGTACTGTGTGTTAGGCCTGGGTTATATGGAGTACTGTGTGTTAGGCCTGGGTTATATGGATTACTGTGTGTTAGGCCTGGGTTATATGGAGTACTGTGTGTTAGCCCTGGGTTATATGGAGTACTGCATGTTAGGCCTAATTCTAATCGGCGTTGTATTTAGGCCGTACTTATACTTATACACTGAGTTCATGTGGGTTCTGTAGCCACAGTCTACCTCTCGACTTAGGTCCAGGTCGTAGTCCAGAGGCTCCAGGTCTAACTCCCTCATGGGCGTGGCTCGGACAGTCAGCCACTCGTCCGACCGCGGCCGCTGGGTCTCCTGGTGCTCTGGAGGCTGCTCCTCCCCCTGCACCGCCCGCTCCAACAGCTGCCAATCAAAGTCCTGCTCTCGCCTCCACTGGGGGGGGGAGAAGTAGTGTTATTAAAATTCAAAATGTTATTTTTGCCTGTTTTTCACATATCTCAGGGGAGGGGGTTGTTCAAACATGACACAGTTCCTTTCTCACAGTAGCACTGTGGCTGTTACTGTACTATACCCATCCTCAGTTACCTTCCTGCTGCTGCATGTCCAGTGTACACAGACCACAGGGCGTAGAGGGGTGATTCTGAACAGCCCCAGTGTGACCACCGGGCCATGGACCTCCATATTAACACATGCACATCACATACCCGGGCGGCTCCGATCCAGGCAGAGAGCCTTAACTGTGGCAAACCACTTTTCTGTGCAACTGTAACTTATATTTGAGCTCTACATTCTTAAGAAAAACGAAAGTGTAAACTGCAACGTTATCTATTAGTCTCGGATAGACGGTTTCAAAATGTGAAAAGCAGGCGTGAATCATACATTTTGTGCCTATATCATGAATACATTAACTGATACCTATTGTACATATAGACACTAATATTGAAGATTATGTATAAAATGAAAATAAAAAAAGTTGTCCTACATTTAACAGAAATATAAGAAAAAATAACTTTTTATCAATGTAATCATAACATTAACAATCATGTGAAGGTACATATGCACAGAATAACTACAAACATTTTTCAACATTTTGAATCCATCCATCCATCACCTTAACCCGCTTCTCCTGAACAGGGTCGCAGGGGGGCTGGAGCCTATCCCAGCATACATTGGGTGAAAGGCAGGAATACACTCTGGACGGGTCGCCAGTCCATCACAGGGCACACACACCATTCACTCACACACTCATTCCCACGGGCAATTTAGACTCTCCAATCAACCTAACCTGCATGTCTTTGGACTGTGGGAGGAAACCCACGCAGACACAAATGAATCCTAATAAGCCATTTAGGTTTTTGCATTAGTCGTACACCCTGCCAATTCTACCTTATTTTACACCAGTGACCATACACTTCTACTTTCATTCACAAACACCCAGAGGAGCGCCTCTGAGCATGTGCTGAAACAGCATCAGTGTTCTGGCAATGAATCCACCAGTCCAACCCTTATGAGCAGAATTCCAGCCCCTCTTTCTCCTTATAAACAATACAGGCTTTTGCATGAAAGTATGGCAGGCACAAACTCATATATCCACCATGAAATATAGTTGAACTTAAAAACAGAAGTGAACACACAGGCCTGATATGTGACAAGCTGCCCTCCCCTGAGACAGAGTCTGTGTCCTGTAGTCAATCTAACAGCAATGCAATTTCACCCTTTCCTCTAAGTAGTATATTTTTTCTTTTTTATATTTTATGTTTTCCTTGGTCTATTTTATGACTGAGCATATAAATATTTCTGATTTATGTTGAGTTCAGGGGTTGTTGAAATGAATAGGATGTGTAAGGAAGAATAAAACATGCGTAGAAGTACAGGAGCATTTTATCCAGACTGAACTGAGACAACGTGTGTAAATGCCCAAGCTCTCAAAGCCAAGCGCGCACGTTTAATGAACACTGTGTACCAGGCATCATTGTGCTTACTGAAGAAAACCAAGTATCACAGAAACCCCTCAAATGCATGTTCAAAACATCAATAAACACACAGGCCACTTTTATTCACAACTATATCATTTTATTTGTTAATTTATTTGCTGAGAGCAAACCACTACATTTCATAAAAAAAAATGAAAAGTATGAGTAGTACAATTGGGTATTCCATTGGAAGGATATAGCCATTACAGTTAGCTAACGGCTACAAGTTAGCCTACATGCATGGAGCTGATTGTTATGAAGGAGTGACACAGGCATAGGCTGCTATTGAATAACACGAGCAGCTGGTGACACTACGGCCAGTGCAGTTTCACCTCTCTACTCACGTGCCTTCTCCAGCAAGTGCTCAGAAGAAGGAGGCCACAGTGCCCGGATATGGCTCCCGGTTTGCAAACACTAACAAGCTGAAATGATTTCCTGACATGAAGGTACAACAGGGCTTATATAGCCTAGTTTTTACAATATGAAGAACAAAAAAAATCTGAATTAAAACAGCCAAAATGCTTAGTGCTCCACAGCATAAACGCGTGGGAGTGAGCTGTCACCGTGTCAGTTAGCCAACACACTCACAAGTCAATTCAAAGTGCAACTTTATGTTAAAAGCAAGATGTTGCCATGAAAATGAAGCTCTGGTTATTTGAATCAAAAATGGTTACATTTTATATGTAAAGTGCAAATCTCCCCCTCCCCGCGGCACCCTTACGCCAGTAGCACAATTCAGCCTGGACACACAGTGATCTGGTTAGAGGTTATCATCAATCTCATCACTACGCGTACGACAGGATCCGCATTAGAAAGCCAATGAAAACAAGCTACAATTAACAAATGCGTGGATGATTTATGAACTAATGAATGAATGTCGAAATGCAACGGAGCCTGAGAGCTTGAGCAGTGTTGTGGTTTGGTGTTTTTTGGGGGAGGGCAACAAGTGTCACTCTCCTAACGCTGCTTTGATGTCACAGCAACAGGCGGAGCACTGCCGTGACATCACACAGACGCACATTCCCCATTGGCTATGGAGCAGGAAGAGTGTGAGACACAGCAAGATGAATGATGGAAAATCACCCCCCAGCTACACCAATCACCTGAGCCCGGTTAGGATGACACAGCAGAGCAGGGCTGGGGGGGACACCACACAGCTCACATTCACTCACATTAGAGCAAAGCAGAAGCCATCGAGGAGAAAAGGAGTTTCATCTTGTTGGAGATGCACTCAGCCTGTGAAACAAGCTTCCTGTATTATACTTAAAAAATGTTTAACAGCCTCCAGTATCTGGGAAGGCAGAGTATGTTCACATGCAGTATGAATGACCTTTGGGCCTGCCGAGTGACCTCTGAATCTCCCGCATTATAAATCTGCCTGATTCAGGCTTTAATATAACTGCTTTGATCACGGTTTGCACTATATCTGAAATTTAGAGAAAGATTAGCAGTTTTTTTTTTTTTCTTACAGCTAGGCTTATTAAAGCCAAATTACTTTCTTATTCTTCACTTAGCAGTGCACTCAGAAGCCCCGCAACAAGAGGAGAAATCTCCCCATCTCTCCGTGACTCACTTCACATATTTCACCGCTGACACTTCCCACAAACCCACTTACCTGCTGTACCAGCTAGCTAAGCCCTACCCTTAACACTGAAGGCACCTGACGGAGATGCTAACTGATGAATGCGTAATGGCTAAGCCCTACCCTTAACACTGAAGGCACCTGACGGAGATGCTAACTGAGGAACGCGTAATGGCTAAGCCCTACCCTTAACACTGAAGGCACCTGACGGAGATGCTAACTGATGAACACGTAATGGCTAAGCCCTAACCCTTAACACTGAAGGCACCTGACGGGGATGCTAACTGACGAAGGCATAATGTCTTTAAGCACTGGGAGTGTGGGCAGCTCTAACGTACTGAGCCCAGGTCAGCGGAGAGGGGGCGTGAGGAGGACGAGGTGCGGGAGGAAGAGCACTGCCGCTCTCCCTGGCTCAGGGTCCTCTTGCGCTGTCGCACCAGTGCCTTCTGCTGCCTCTTCATCCTCTCCAGCTGCTCGTCAGCGCTCATGCGGCCCCGAGGCACCGCCTCGCCCGAGTACAGCCGCTCCAAGGCACTCTTCGGTCTCTCCTGAGGGAGCACGAGAGAGAGAGGGAGAGGACATTACACACAGGGAGAGAGAGAGAGAGAGGGAGGACATTACACAGAGAGAGAGAGGGAGAGAGGACATTACACACAGGGAGAGAGGGAGAGAGGACATTACACAGAGAGAGGGAGAGAGGACATTACACAGAGAGAGGGAGGGAGAGAGGACATTACACACAGGGAGAGAGAGAGAGAGAGAGGACATTACACAGAGAGAGGGAGAGAGGACATTACACACAGGGAGAGGGAGAGGGGGAGAGAGGACATTACAGAGAGAGAGGAAGAGGAGAATATTACAGAGAGAGAGGACATTACACAGAGAGAGAGAGGGACGACATTACACAGAGAGAGAGAGAGAGAGAGAGAGGGAGGACATTACAGAGAGAGAGAGAGAGAGAGAGAGAGAGAGAGAGAGAGAGAGAGAGGACATTACACAGAGTAAGGGAGAGAGAGGACATTACAGAGAGAGAGGGAGTGGAGAATATTACAGAGAGAGAGGGAGAGAGAGGACATTACACAGAGAGAGAGAGGGACGACATTACACAGAGAGAGAGAGAGAGAGAGAGAGAGAGAGAGAGAGAGAGGGAGGACATTACAGAGAGAGAGAGAGAGAGAGAGAGAGGACATTACACAGAGAGAGGGAGAGAAAGGAGGACATTACAGAGAGAGAGAGGGAGAGAGGGGGGGGAGGAGGACTTTACACAGAGAGAGGGAGAGAGAAGGAGAGGACAGAGCAAGGAGGTAGGGGGAAGATAAGGAGAGAGAGAAGGATTGGTGGAGAAGAGGAAAAGAGAAGAGAGTAAAACAGCAACAGTGAACCAGAAAAAGTCAGAAAAAAAGGGATGGATTTAGACGGAAAGGCAGATAGCCAGAAGAGAGACAGAAGTGAGAGGAGGAGAAAAGAAAGGGAAGGCATTGATGCAGTATGACACACAGGGAAAGGGGAAAAGGGAAGTGAGCAAACAAGGAGAAGAAATGACACTTCTCTAGAATACAGAGTAGAAAAGGAGAAAAACTAGTGTGCTGTTGGCATGCTAACATGAAAACATTACAGCAATCTTTCAATAACATTAATGTAACATGACAGCAAACATTCAATAACATTACACAGCCATTCTAACAGGCTCTAAAAACAGGTCTTTATAGGATCAGCGCTTTGTACAGAATGCTACGTCCAGTCGTGCCAGGTCCTGTCAGCTGTGCAAACAGGCCAAGAGAAGGGCATTCTCAGTACAAGGTGAGACTTATTAAAAGCAGCACCATACGCCCCTCTGTTTAAACACTGTGCCCCTGAAGCAGGCCATCTTAGGCCACCTCACAGGCCCAGAGCTGCTCCGCCCTGAGCCTCACCTTCAGGATGGAGGCCGTGACTCCTCTTCTGAGCGTGACGTAGGACGAGATGTTTGAGGACTGATTCGGTCTCGAGGAAAAGCCAGCCAGCCCTGACAGAAAAACACAGGAGAAGGTGTGTCCCTGGCTTTCTACTGCTCGCCACACACAGTATGCCGTGCAACAAACAGCCTGGACATCGAAACAGTGCTTCATATTGTGTCGGCTGCCAGCTACTGGGCTCAAGTACGTAAACATGTTTGCTTCGTGTGTCCCTGCTGTGAAGGAGGCAGTAGGCCTGTGTACCCAGGGGCCCTGACTTACCTCTGCTGGGCAGGGTCTGGTACCCTGCCTCGGGCCCCATCGGTCTGGAGCCGACCCCCACTCCCAGCAGCTCAGGCTCGCTAAGGTACGAGCGCAGCTCCACCTGGCGCCCCACAAACAAACACAAACAGACCTCAGCTCAGCACAGCGCCGACCGGCTGAGAGAGGAGCCCTCTGGCACCGACCCACCGGTGTTAGCGGTTAGCAGTTAGCGGCTAGCGATACGCACCTTGTAGTCGCCGTTGACGCAGTGGCCGATCTCCCTGTCACGTTTCCTCTCGTCGGACTGGCGTTTGAGGCCACGGACGGACATGTGTCTGATGACAGACGTCTCCTTGGGCAGGGGGGGCACGGCGGGGGGGTGCTCCTCAGGGCTGTACACCTGCGGCAGGGGGGGGCGGGGTGGGGCGTCTTCCTCTGCCTGAGGACCGGGCAGGCAGACACCGGACTGCGTCAACGCTCAAAAACATTTTTCTCAATGACAATATGACAGCGTTTATGGCTCAGGTATTTGCCAGGTAACAGAATTAACGGTAGAGGATTTTAGCCCAAAGTAGTCTCATCTCAGTGAGACTTACTGATTAAATAAAGACCAGACTCCATGCTATCCTTTATATTTTCATATTTGAAAAATGTAGGAGCACACTAATGCATCCAAATTAGTAGATGTGCCCCTAAACACGCATCAATTTTAAATTTTCAAATAGAAGCATTTTGGAGCCCTGAAAGGTTGACATGTAAGAATAACTGCATTCATAAAATGGTTTTTCAGTTATGATGAGACAAGAAAAAGCCTGCAGTGACATTTTAGGGGTTGTGTTTAAGAGGTTCTCATCTGCATATATCACAATGTCAAGTCACTGTGTCTGGTCCTAATGTAAGGGCTGAAATGAGAGGGCAATTTGCTTCCCTTTAAAATAAAGAAATGAAGATAGGCTTTGGTCCCTGGAGTCACTCACCCACTTTGGCACAGATTTGTGGAGCAGCAGGCCCTGGGGGTCCAGGGCCAGGTGCTGCAAAGGCTTGCTGTCATTGGCTGGCTGTGCATGTCTGAGGGCGGGGCCGGTCTCCCCTGCAGGCGCACTGACACACTGAGAAGGCACTGAGGACGAGGCTGAAGGCACGAGTTTCCTCTCTGAAGAGACGCACACATGCACACGCACGCGCACGCACACATGCACGCACACAAACACAAACACACATACACACATACACACACGCATACACACACGCACAAACACACATACACACACACACACACACATACACATGCATACACGCACACACACACACACAGACACATACACAAACACAAACACACATACACACACGCATACACACACGCACAAACACACATACACACACATACACACACATCTTCAGTGTAACTGCAGAACAGCACAGGGGTAGCCTGTTGGTTAAGGTACATGACTGGGACCCGCATGGTTGGCTGTTCAATAAGCGACAATAACATTTGCACAGCTATTGGGCCCTTGAGTAAGGCCCTTAGCAGGTTTGTCCCCTGCTTAATCTAATCAACTGTATGTCACTTTGGATCAAAGCATCACCTAAATAATATGTAATGTAATGTAATTTTACCCTCCACTGTATTCCAGTCTTCTGTACACTCCTGCACTCGAACGTCCAATACAAATGTCTCATTGGGACAAATAAAGTACGAATCTAAATAAATATTCCACAGAAAGTGCAAGTCAAGCTTGATTAGGGTACGGTGCCGATTAGGTCTGCCATATGTTCCGACTAAATATGACTGAGAAAAGCCTGTCTTCCCATAGCAGAGGCAGTAGGCAGTGAGCTCACCTGGGTTCTTCATAGAGTCTATGGTGACTCTGTAGTTGGCTTTGCTGGAGCTGAGGCCAGCCAGCACGTCCTCCACCCTCCAGAGCTCCCTCCTCATCTGCTCTTTCTCCAGCTGCGTACGACACACACAGCCCCGGGAGCAGGTGAGCTCACCTCTGACACATACACACGGCTCGCAGACACAGGAGCTACACCTGCGCAATCTCAGCCTTTTAGGCATCATGGGAAAAGATCATGGTTTAAGGGTAAGATAAACCAAGCCCAGCACAGAGGACTCCCAACTTTCACCTGACCCATTTTAAACCTCATGGCAGCTGCAGTCATTGTGCTGGAGGAGTGGGCAGAACTCCAGTCTTACGTCCCCAGGGCAGAACTACAGTCTTACGTCCCCAGGGCAGAACTCCAGTCTTACGTCCCCAGGGCAGAACTACAGTCTTACGTCCCCAGGGCAGAACTACAGTCTTTTATGTCCCCAGAGAAGAGCTACAGTCTTTTATGTCCCCAGAGAGGAGCTGCAGTCTTATGTCCCCAGAGAGGAGCTACAGTCTTATGACCCCAGAGAAGAGCTACAGTCTTATGTCCCCAGAGAAGAGCTACAGTCTTATGACCCCAGAGAAGAGCTACAGTCTTATGACCCCAGAGAAGAGCTACAGTCTTTTGTCCCCAGAGAAGAGCTACAGTCTTATGTCCCCAGGGAAGAGCTACAGTCACTTATGCCCAGTCTTAAGAAATGGAAAAACCGCTGTGGTCAGGATTCAGGGGGCATACAGATACTGTGTCTTAGCAGGATGAGCCACCCAGCAGCATCCAAGTGACCCTGTTTATCACTGCAGATCAGAAGACCAACCAGATGAACACATTCTCAGTGATTCCTGGTTTGGTTCTGGCCATTCTATCCAGCAGGGCACTGACCTGGGAGAGGATGGTTCTATTCATCTGGTCTTGCAGGGCCCCCCTCAGCTGGTCCAGGTCCATCTCCAGCCGGCCGTATTCATTCCACGCGTTCTCCATCTCCTGCATTGTACACAGTCCAGCAGCCAGTCAGACACAGGACAAAACATTCAGTCAGCCACAATATAAAGTAGTCAGCCTCTATTAAAAACACTGTCAGTCAGACAAAATATAAAGTAGTCATTCTCTGTAAAAAAAGAAAAAAAAAGCCAGTCAGTCACATTACAAAGAGTCCAGTCAGTCTGTAAAAAAAATGGTCAGTCACAGTAAATACACTACAGTCAGCTACAAAGAAGGAACAGCTTAACAGCCAGTTGGGCACAGGCACAAGGAAGAAATTAAGTGAGCTTCAGAAAACACATGGGCATAGACACCGTGCAAACATATCACGTATGAATAATGGACAAAAACTCAATCCCATATTTTATAACCAATTTCCTACACTTGTGAATGTTTGGGGCTGATAGTCTTTTAAATGTAGTTATGGAAACAGAATGTTTTAAGTCCTGGTATATATTGCTAAAAGTTGTTGTAAACTGTGTAAACCCTTCTGATTTTGATATTAAAATGCACTTGTAGCATAAAAATTAATCGAGCGATAATCATTACAGCTAGTTTCATTCTGTTTTTGTTGGTGGGATCTCAGAGGGATTGGCGAAGCTCCAAGCCCTGGGCGTAAGCAGAAAGTAGAAAGCAGCTGCAGTCAGGCTCTCCGTTATGAAAGCCCCAGAGAGAAGCACACGGAGAGGGCATCTATGGGAGTACTCCGAGGTGAGGCCAGTCTTTTCAAATGTTTTTTTTAATATTCACAAAAATAAACTTTTACTTATTTAAAAATGAGTTTGTTTTACTTCGCAACCCCAGTACTGCAGTGCACAAATGTTGGTACTTACAGGCCTGTCATTGCCGCTGAAAAAAAAATCAGTATTTTTCGAGTGCCTGTATTTCTTATTTTATGTACAATCTATTAAAATGTTTTCTTTAATTTTTATTCAGAATTCAAAACAGAATCTCCAGTCGTATCCCTGCAACAGCCTCCATTCTCACTCTGCAGTCCAGCTCTCTACAGATGCCTACAGACACGGGCCATTCTGAACCCAAGACGGACGTGCAGAGAATGGCACACTATTCAATGGAGGAAGAGAAGGTATAATAACCGGGAAGAATATTCAAACCCCGTATTAAATAAATATGTGAAAGCCATCAGCGGTGTCTCACCGTGGAGACCTGGGAGATCTCTGCGCGGATGTGCACCACGTCTTCCTGCAGCAGCCTCTGCTGGTAGGCGATCTTCTCGGCGTGGGCCGGCTGGTCCCGGTACTGCTCCATCTGCTGGTGGGACACGTCCAGCACGGACTCCAGCTTGTCCTGGCAGAGTAATGAGAGGCACAGTGTCGTATGGACACATCACTCGGACAGAGACATGTTCCAGTGAGCCTGCTCAGTGTTTCCAGTGCTCTACACTCATGTATGAACACAGTAACCACACCCAAATGCACGTCACCTCATACAGAGGGCCAGGTCAGTACTGCGTGTGAACATGGAGGGCGGTGTCTGTAGTGTGTCTGTAGCATCTGTACGGCACCTTATCCTCCTTCAGTGTGCGAATCCTGGTCTCCAGCTCCTGAAGGTTCTTGTCTTGTTCACACAACCGGCTCAACTTCACCTAGGGGACAAACACAAGTCCACAAATAACTATTATAATACATTGTCTTTATAATCTATTAAGATTATACAGCTATATTACATTCACTTCGCAGATGATCTTATCCAGAGCGATTCACAAAATGAACTACCTTGGTTTCACATTCAGCCAGATTATGAAAGTTGCAGTACTACAGAAATAAAGTAAAGTAAAAATAAGTGCTTAGAATCAACTGTCCTGTTAACATAGTCCACTACCATTAAAAGCATTATCAACTAACCTGGCAACTTGTCGAATATTAAACACTGTTTAAGTGGAGTGCTAAGATTTGCAAAGGGCCTATAACACAGATCTGATGAGATCTAAGCAACATAAAGAAGTGGTGAGAGGGTCTTCAGTATGCTTCTCTGCTGCCATGACTGTTGTGAAAAGCTCGCAGTTTTTACATTTCTTATGAATTCACTTGAAAGCAATTCCAAAAATACTACCATTATATGTGTGAGATTCTCTCCATCAGCTGGGAATAATGTATCGCAGATATGAAAACTAACCCAGTTTTCCTCTCCAGAATCCCCTTAGCTTTGTCTGGGAGATAACTAATCCAGGGGCCTAGAAATGCAAGGCCACACATCTGATATTATACTCTTTCAGTGGGTATTTATGGCCACGTGATTTATTGAAAGTGACAAAAATTATTTCAATCCAAGAAAGTGGGTTAGAAGTGTTTAATAAAACAAAAATGAGCTGAATAAAAATAAAAGAAGCCCACTTGAGCGTCTGCCTGCCTAGATTTCAGCCTCTCGCTCAGCTAGTGTTCTCAAAGCTACTCTATTTACGATTCCAGTCAATTAATAATTAACATGTTTTTATTTCACTGCAGTATATTGTTGTTTTAATTACATTAAATATTCATCGTTCAGACAATTTCACCCACATTCTTATAAATTGTTAAACTGGAACAATGTCGATGATGAGAAAGCCAAGATTTCCAAATTATTTACCTCCGATAGCACAAAAAAGAAAAACAAAACAAAGCAAAAAAAAAAGAAAAAAGAAAAATGGGATTACAAATATCAAACTGAAAAATTTAAGAGCTCAAACGATGAAATCCCACTGCATGCATTTTTCCCTTTAAACTGAAAGCTGGAAGTAAAGGCGCTCATTGATACTCTCTTGATTGCAAAATCTGAGTGGATGTTAGATACACTGTTTCCCCCACAGCGTAACTGTGTGTTTGTTTGTTTGTTCCAATGTACCATCATTACTACATAACAAAGAGTCCCAGATCCTCAACAGCCTTTTGTGAACACAGCAACAAACAAAGAAAAAAACTTGATAAAACAAGTATTATTTCGCAGAGGTATTAACCAGACTGCCTGAGAGAGCACTACTGAATTTAGACTAGAACAGAACTTTTAAAGGCTGAAAATTTCACAGTGAAAATAGAAAGGATGCAGAAGAGACACAGGGTTAGAAGTAGAGCTGCGCCCCAAAGCAGCCATCTTAGAGTACACTGACGTATTCATACTTACATCGACATCACTCTCGGCTATTTTGACTGGTTTTATCGATCTGCCTTTTAACGTTTCACGTCCGGTGACCTGTGAATGCCAGAATACAAATGCAAAAGGCTGAATTATTTTATTAATTTCCGTATAAACTTCCAGAACACTAATCAAATCCCTGCAGATAACTTCGATATCAACAAGTCATCTCCCTTTCCAACTCAAGAAGTTATGATCATGTCATGGAATGTTTGTGATGTGTATGCTTGCAAATGTTTATATACATTTCTAGGGCAAGTGCGTATAGATACACACACTCAGTGAGCACTTCATTAGGTTCAACATGTTGACCTTTCTGAGATGCTTTTCTGCTCACCACAATTGCACAGAGTGGTTATCTGAGTTATCTGATATATATATAACTCTATTTTTGTTGAGTAATTGCCATTTTGTGTCTGGTTTATGTTTAATGAAGAAAGTTAAAATATATTCACAAAAAAAAGATGATCATGTGTCAGCAGTAAGCTTGCTGGTATCTATAAAAAAACAAAACATACAAATTATACAACAATGCAACAGTTCTATGCTAAGAAACTAAGCAATTTTTTTTGGAATGGAATACTTTCACATAGGAGACAACACACAGTACAGATGTACATGACCCACAGAACCACTCTCCTGACAGTGACAGCATGAAATCTGAAGAAATAATGACACACAGAATCTCCTTAAAATATTCCCAGATTAACAATTCCATAACCATCAGAAATGACAGTATATGGCACAGTTCAGTTGGGGCATATAGCTGGGGTATTAGCAATGGCCTATATTAGCAATGCACCGGATTAGTAAAGCCCTGGATTAGTAATGCCCTGTAGTAATGACCGTGTTTAGTAAGATATTAAAACTGGAACATCTTTTCCTGGGATATATTAAGGAGAGGAACTCAAAAGTACATATAACCAGCATTATTCAATTCACACAACCAGTAAAACAATAAGAAAAGCCCTTCAGTTAACTCTACGCCTTACACATGCGTTTATACAGCACACCTCCACAAACAGAGAAGAGCTAAACCCTGCCACACCACGCCATCCACACCGCAGTGATGGGTATGGTATCTCTGAGCCCAGGCACAGGTATGTCACATGGTCAAACGGGCCTCCCATGGTTCAGGCGGGAGGGGGGGGGGGGTGCAGGGGGGGGCGGGTTGAGCCAGGATCTCGCATGAAAGCAATGGAATGGTCAGACTTTGTATGCACAAATCCTTACGTTCACAATGGTCTGATAACCTTGAGTCGGGTTTTGTAACACACTGCGTACCACGGTGATCAAAGGTTCAACACTTTTGATCTGTTTCAAACGGAAAAGAAAATTCTGGTTATGCCCTGCAAGTGTCAACTATGGCCCAAAAGCACCCGAAATACAAACGGCTCCGATTCATTAAATTTCTCCACCGAAGCAGTTTACAGAAGCACTGCTAAGTGCTATTAGAACATCTAATAACACCTGCAAACCCAAAGGAGAGGAAGACTTTTATTTTTGCTTTGGAGCTGTTGTTGGCAGACGGCACCACCAGAGGGCACTCTCGGCAGCCCTTCCATACGGGAGAAAAAGTTTAAGGCAAGTGTCAAGAGAAACACAACATTAAAGCACCCAGCTCCTCACTTCATCTCCCAAGTGCTTGGCCAGTACGATGCTACATGCACAGTATTACACACACTGTGATGTGTTCAAAGCCATGCAAACCATGCTGGTGCCACCATTCATTAACTCACAAATAAACCGCCCAAAATGACTTGACGTGTTTGATCACTCTGTAACCCGTCAATGCACAGTAACACAAACATCTCCTGTAATGTCGGATTGGCGACTCGAGAGAGGAAAAACGGTTTAGCACCTCACACAGTACCGAACTGTGGTTTCAAACGTCCCGCATAGCCTACTTGATCCAAATCGGCTAATACATATTAGTAATACGCATGTCCCAAAGGCTCCCCAAAAGTCAGAGTGCTAAGCAAAGTTTTTTAGAAGCACAGAGTGAGCATGTCAATAAGGAAGAGAGGACGTGGGGTGTGTGAAGAGGTCACATCTGCAGGTGGCGGTATAGAGGGATGTGGCCTACAGAGAGCAGCTCAGAGGACAGAAAGAGGAGGAGGAGGAGGAGGAGGAGGAGGAGAAGAAGAAGGGGAGAGCAGCTCAGCTAAATCAGGTCCCACCTTCAGGTCTAGATACTCCAGGTTCTTCTTCAGCTGGATGTAAGTGTCATCGGCCTTCGGGTGGGGGAAGGGGGAGTGGACGGGGAGAGACAGATCACATGACTCCAAGCTGCACAGAAGACCATTATTACTGCCGGCCGTGTAAAGGGGTCCACTGCAGCAGTGGAGATCTGAACATGGCCTGAACTCATAACCAGCACAGGATTTAGTGCCCCATAGTTATACAGCTGTGCTAACTATGGTCGCGTAATCATCAGTTACTGATTAAGTTATTGTTAGGGTAAGAAAAAATCAGTGCTGAATCAAAGTCATTGGTAAGGTTATCAGTACAACTGTGTTATTTAGGCCATCAGTAGGCTGAAGTGGCTGAGATCCAATCTATAGTCATGTCATATACCACCACAGCATTTCCCCTTAAATGCCATCAAGTTGGCTCTGCGCCCCATTAACTCCAAAAAAACACCCTTGCATTGTCATCATTCTGATGAACCCCCATATTCCCCTCTTTGAGAGACATCTCTTTCATGGAGATTAAGAAACACACGGAGAAAAGATCCTTCTGGAACCCCAGTTTGGGAACCCCGGCTCTATAATACCATGCTGTTGAGGAAGAAGACTCAAGAAATGAAGAACCATACTTAGTATTATCACAACCATCCAGTGGCATCTGTGCCCCTATAACATGTAATGAGATGAGAAACAAATTTAACAACTACTTTCCATGCACGTCTAGAACTGCCGGGACACAAGGTATCAAATATCAGTCATTTTGTGCCATATCCGGCCAATAATTATCAGAGATGCAGTGCATTACGGCCTTTAAAGGCTAAAGCTTTGACATGAGCTCCTCAGTGCAGTTCAGAGCAAAACTTCAGCAGAAAGAGGCATAACAGGGCAGAGAAGCAGGGCAGCGCAGTCACGGCAGGGCACGCGCAGGTCAGAGTCCCGGAAGCTGCAGCCTAAAGCACCTCGCACCTCGGACCAGGCGGCAGCAACGACAGTAGAGCGCGACGCATGCTAACGACACGGCCAGAGCAGAACACGGCGGCGTCTGACAGGGCGTGGGAGGGCCCACCATGCACAGGCACAGGGGCAGCTGGGCCCCCTCACCTGGAGACGGGGCAGAGAGGGGCCATTGAGCTGCTGCAGGTGGGCTAGCGCACCGTCGCGCGCGCTGGCCATCTTAGCCTGGTGCCTCCTGAGCTGAATCAGGAGCAGGGTGAGCTCCTCCGGCTGTAGGGGGCCCCCCCCCCGGGACCCCACACAGGGGCAGAGAGAGGAGCGTTTATTCACATCCCCTGAGCTCCACCAGAGCGGCGACAGAGAGCAAGAGGGCAGGACGAGTCAGCTCTAGTGCTTGGAAGGTGAGGCGTCCCACTGCGGGCGGGGCTACCATGCGCTGCCAATCGCAAATCAAGAGACTTTACTATCCACAGCAAAACACTGTGCTGCGATTGGTTCGAAAATCATCAAGTTGTTGTTTAAATGGGGAAGCTGAGCTCCATGTTAGGGCTCACGTGGCCTCACTCTCCAATCACTGATCTGCATCACCCAGGGTATGTGGACCAGCCCTGGGGTGGAGTCAATATGGTGCAGGCCATACTTCCAATAATCCCACCCCCATTCAACAGCAAGCCCCTGCATTTAAATAATGTCACACAATCAGGAGTCTTCACATACATTTCATAATTCACATAGCCTTGCTTGAGCTTTAAAGAAAGCACCAAAAGCACCATTTAAATGCAATGTCTTTAAATGCATAGCATGCCTTAATTTCTCAACAACACAACACAATTACACCGCTTGTGCTGAGGCTTCAGGAGGAGTCTGAAATGGAGAGGGGAGATTTGGGGCCTCACCGTTTTGCCCTGCAGGCTGGGTGCGCTCACTGTGTGGGTGATGTAGCCCATGGCCGGCATCGAGCGTCGGTCCACCTGGGCCGTCTGCGGAACATTACAGGTCACAGGTCACATGACCACATAACAGAAAAGTAATTGAAGCTGCGCCTTATAAGTACATAAGTAACCCACAAAATGCAACATACAACAGGAAGGAAAGGGACGCCGCCTCTAAATAGCTAAATATCGACAAGTCCTTCCTTGTTGCGTGTCACGAAACCATAATCCACACTCTCCAAGTGTGGTTTTACGCCCCTGCATCTACACCGAGACCCCCAGCACGACGGCCTGACAGCTGAATCAGCCCGGGGCTGGATGATTTCAGCCGGCCTTTGTATTAATATGCTCACTGAACAGGCCTGTATAAGAAAGACATCCATATGATCGGCAGCATTAGGGAATATGGAAAATGTCACCCGGGTCTTTCTTTCGTGCTTTTTCTTCTTAATGGAATTTCGAAAAATCAATTTGAAATGTTATTATGATAAAAAACCATTCCATTTCTTCCATTCATGACTGTGAAATAAAGGCATGAATTCACATAAAAATATGACCCGTCATTCCACCTCGATGGAGTAATCTACCCCGAGATGGAGCTGCTGGTTTGTCATACGCCTTTATGATAAAGTCCTACAGCCCTAACGCCCCTGCCCAAGAGAAGCTATTACTGCTGTCAGCACCATCTATTTCCCTTCATCCCTGCCAGTTACAGCGTATCACAGGTAAAATAACGTCTCCTGACCCAGTTAAAACCAAGACAGCAGGACAAGATAATCCTGCATGCACCCTGCCCTCCATCTTTCCCACACACTGCACTTACATTTGTACAATTCAGAACTGAACAGGCCTACAGCGCAGTTTATCATTATATATAGGTCTACGTGTAGCGGCAGCTCTAAATTAGCGCTGCAGGGACAATAAACCCCAAGGTAAGGGAGAAAACGGGCTTGATTTACTGACGGGGCTAGTGGCTAAATACAGTGCAGTCTATATGTAGGAACAGGTCATTACTGTGCCAGCGTTTTATCATCCAGGTAACAGTCCCCAATAATGCACATCTCCACATGGCCTCAATGACACAGGCACAGGAAACCTTGGCATGAAAGCCAAAGCCAAAGCCAAAGCCAAGGCCAGACAGAGCACTTCAGATTATTCACTTCTACACTTATTATCTGACTGAATGGTAGCGGCTGCCTGTGGTTGCAGTAGCCAGTAGGCTCTGCAGATTAAACACTTTTTGCTTGATACACAGAATTCTGAAGGCACGATGATCACAGCTGTAAAAAGGACACAAACAACAAGAGATTTAATTAGTTACACATAAATTATCCCCCAAACTGCTCTCTTAAAATAACATTTGTTTGCTACCAGCAAGAGGGAAGGCAGTGCATGCCTACCCAGCGATATTCCCACGCCTCTGTATTTTTGCTGCATAATAGGTTTTTTATTTAAATTTGAGATCAGAAGAAATGTATGGTGCTGATATTTGAAAAACAGGCTTCTTGTAGGGTGGTGAGTAGCCCAGGGCAGGCGCTAGCCGGCCATAATCACATTAAACACGCTAATGATGGTCCATAGAGGCCCACAGACCACTTTAAAAAACAACACCCGACAAAACAGGAAGCTAGAAGAAAAAACATTACCTTGAAAAGATACAGGGTACGCCAAACAAAAGTTGCTCCACAGACCGTTTGATAACTACCCATAAAGCACCACCCTGTTGTTATGTCTATCGCACAAGGCAGCCGTTCACATAAACATCCTTTCCTTCACCTTCTCTCATAATCAGAGGCTGCAAAAGCAGCAATGTTTCCTTCATACGAGGTCTGTGACCCTGAGGTGGGCTTCAGAGCTGTGATAGGGTGGCTGTGGCCTTTTTTTGCAGAACTGGACCAATCACGTGTGGGGAGAAGGGCAGGTAGTGAGGCCTACACTGCAGATGGGCCTCTGTGTGCAGGGCTGGTATCATCACTGTGCAGGCCTGGACAGCCAGAGAGACAAGCTCCTTCACCAGGTGGGGGCTACACTAGTCGGGGGTGGCTTATAAATCATGAAATGTGGAATTATGTACTGCCAATGCATTATTATTATTGTTACGACAGCTTATAAAAAAAAAAGGAAAAAAAGAAGAAGCTGTCTTGAGTGTCTGTGCAGTGTTACCTTTGGCTAGGATTATACCTTTGCTAGTTTTATTTGGCTAGGTAGGCTGTTTATTCATATATTTACATGGTGCGGTATTTATAAAAACAATAAAAAAATAAAGAATTAATTCCGATGACCAAATAGGTCCTTATCTTTGTTGTACTGTTAGCAGTTGAAATTGTACTTCCCTCCAGGGTCTTTCAGCGCACTTATCCCCGGTTGTGGGTACGCACTTTGCACTTTGCTGCACGTCGCTGTGGATAAGAGCGCATTAATGCCATTGCAGTAATGTACCTTGGAGCCGTGGGACCTGACGCGCAGGGGGGAGATGGACGCGGGGACGTCGGCCGGGGGCATCTCGTCCAGGGGCCGCACGGTCACCCTCTCGGCCGGCGTGTGGGGCCTCCGGGGGGACAGCGGCTTGGCCGGGGGGCCGGGCGGGGGGATGTCGGAGGGCGAGGGCGGCACGGAGACGCAGCGGGGCGTGTCGAGCGGCGCGCGGAAGGCGGCGGGGTCCTGGTAGTCCGGGGCGGGCGTGTACACGGGCGCGGTGGGGCTGCCGTGCCGGTACTGCTGCCGCTGCTGCCACTCGTACAGCTGCCACACCGTGCCCTCGCGCCAGGCCGAGCGCTCCCCGGTGCTCATGCGGAAGTGGCTCAGCCGGTCCGCCGCGTACTTGTAGTCGCTGGGCAGGTTGCGGGGCGCCTGCGGGGAGCTCCCGCCGGACGACAGCCGCGTGGTCTTCGGCAGCGACTGGTAGGCCTCCACCGCGCCGCCCCGGTGCATCGGCGGGGTCCGGCGGGGGAGCGTGTGCTCGGAGGACGGCATGCTGAAATGAAGAGGCGGGGGGGGGGGGGGGGGTATTAAAGGCAAACTCACTTTCACTAGACTATGTGTATGGACCAACAATGGTGTGCGAGTGTGTATGAAGCCAGGCCCGGAATGAGTCCGGAGCCCACTAGGCTGAGCGAGTATTTGACGGGTCCCTGAAAGGTACTACATTTCTATTTTGGGTCCCGATATTAAAAGGTTTGAGAACCAGGGCTCAATAGCATTCTCCCAAGCCTCATCCCAGAATGCTACAGGGTCTGCTGACTTTGCCCAGCTAACGATTCAGCTCACAATTTGGACCCAAGAAACCAGGTGAGGTGAGTTAGCTGAGTTGGCGATTGATTATGCACAGAGTCAGAATGCAATTCAGCAGACCTGGCCAGGAAACAAAACGGTTCCCTTCTCTCAGCCCTACGTCCTTATTTCAGTATGTCAGGTTTATGTTTCCTTAATATTTTCTGTGAAGTAATTTGGGCTAATGGTAAATGATAAATGATGGGTATAAAAGCTTCTGTATAAGTACTTTATTGTTTTTTTTTTTTAGTTATATATATTAATATATTCATCAATATTCATTATTATTAGTGAACAAAGTGCCCTTTGGTAATAGGAGGGAATGCAGCGCATTCACAAGGAGAGAGCATCAGTTGCCCCTGTTTCTGTCCTTATTCACACTCCTTTCATGAATATCCATACCAAACAGTTCAGAATAATTACAATATTTAATGTTAAGAGCACTGAGCTGACAGGTCAGTCTAATCTAGAGGCAGGATCTTAATCCCAGGCTTGCAGTGTCTGCTATATTTTGATACATTGCATTAAAGTGCATAACTTAAGTCACTGACTGGCTCAATAATTCACACTTTGGTTTCCCTGTCCTAAACTGGCACGCAGAAACTGCAGATACTGCAGCCCTCCAGGGCAGGAGTTTGACTACTGCAGCCCTCTGTGTTCTAGAGAAGCTGTGCTACCGGCTTTCACAAGCTGACTGTGCTAAGACAGGGAGGATGTTCACAGTAGTATGTTGTAGTGGTTAAGGTGTTTACAGCAGTATGTTGTAATGGTTAAGATGTTTACAGCAGTATGTTGTAATGGTTAAGGTGTTTACAGCAGTATGTTGTAATGGTTGAGGTGTTTACAGCAGTATGTTATGGTGGTTAAGGTGTTTACAGCAGTATGTTGTAGTGGTTGAGGTGTTTACAGTAGTATGTTATAGTGGTTAAGGTGTTTACAGTAGTATGTTGTAATGGTTAAGGTGTTTACAGTAGTATGTTGTAATGGTTAAGATGTTTACAGCAGTATGTTGTTGTGGTTAAGATGTTTACAGCAGTATGTTGTAGTGGTTAAGGTGTTTACAGCAGTATGTTGTAGTGGTTAAGGTGTTTACAGTCGTATGTTGTAATGGTTAAGGTGTTTACAGCAGTATGTTGTAGTGGTTAAGGTGTTTACAGTAGTATGTTGTAATGGTTAAGGTGTTTACAGCAGTATGTTGTAATGGTTAAGATGTTTACAGCAGTATGTTGTAATGGTTAAGATGTTTACAGTAGTATGTTGTAATGGTTAAGATGTTTACAGTAGTATGTTGTAGTGGTTAAGGTGTTTACAGTAGTATGTTATGGTGGTTAAGGTGTTTACAGCAGTATGTTGTAATGGTTAAGGTGTTTACAGCAGTATGTTGTAATGGTTAAGGTGTTTACAGCAGTATGTTGTAATGGTTAAGATGTTTACAGCAGTATGTTATGGTGGTTAAGGTGTTTACAGCAGTATGTTGTAGTGGTTGAGGTGTTTACAGTAGTATGTTGTAGTGGTTAAGGTGTTTACAGTAGTATGTTATAGTGGTTAAGGTGTTTACAGTAGTATGTTGTAATGGTTAAGGTGTTTACAGTAGTATGTTGTAATGGTTAAGATGTTTACAGCAGTATGTTGTTGTGGTTAAGGTGTTTACAGCAGTATGTTGTAGTGGTTAAGGTGTTTACAGTAGTATGTTTAGTATGTTGTAGTGGTTAAGGTGTTTACAGTAGTATGTTCTAGTGGTTAAGGTGTTTACAGTAGTATGTTTAGTATGTTGTAGTGTTTAAGGTGTTTACAGTAGTATGTTGTAGTGGTTGAGGTGTTTACAGTAGTATGTTGTAGTGGTTAAGGTGTTTACAGTAGTATGTTTAGTATGTTGTAGTGGTTAAGGTGTTTACAGTAGTATGTTGTAGTGGTTAAGGTGTTTACAGTAGTATGTTTAGTATGTTGTAGTGGTTAAGGTGTTTACAGTAGTATGCTGTATTGGTTAAGGTGTTTACAGCAGTATGTTGTAGTGGTTAAGGTGTTTACAGTAGTATGTTGTAGTGGTTAAGGTGTTTACAGTAGTATGTTGTAGTGGTTGAGGTGTTCACAGCAGTATGTTGTAGTGGTTAAGGTGTTTACAGTAGTATGTTTAGTATGTTGTAAAGGTTGAGGTGTTTACAGTAGTATGTTGTAGTGGTTAAGGTGTTCACAGCAGTATGTGGTAGTGGTTAAGGTGAAAAAAAACAATTAATTCAGTAAATGCACAAGTACGGCTCTACGGAGTTAAACTTATACTTATGAAATTCTTTATGTGCATGTGTGCACTGGTTTGTGCTGCATTGTACTGTCAAGTTAATGTATTACATATTATAAGCACTAGAGGGAGCCGTTTGCAAACATATTTCTCCACGCATTTCATCTAGAAAAGTAACGGTTTGAAATAATACCGTGTCTGAATGCATCAGTGTGCGTCCGTGTCTGTGCATGTATGCATGTCCATGTGTATGTGTGTGTGCGAGTTCATATATATCTATGTGTGTGTGCATGGGCCTCAGTGGGTGTGTGTGTGCGTGTGTCTCAGTGTACATGTGTGTGTGCATGCATGTGTGTGTGCGTGCGTGCGTGTGTTCACAGGATGCATGTGGTCATGAGGACCTGAAAGAGACTGACCTCTTGGGCTCACTCTTCTGTGCTCTGACCCAGTGCTGGACCTGGGCGAGAGTGGTCTTCCTCTGCACCTGTCTCTCTGTGTCCAAGCGCGGGACCAGCCCCCTCTTATAGACCATGTTCCCGTTCTGCTCCGCCGGCACGCCGTTCCCGTGCGCGGGCCCCATGGAGCCCGGCCGCGGGGGGCCTGAGGGGCCGTCGGCCTCGCCGATGACCGCGGGCGGAGTCTTGGACTTGCGGTCGCCGCGACGCTCCTGCTCGCCCGGCGGAGCTTGGTCCTGCTCCTGCGCCTCCACCCCGGGTGCCTGCCTGACCGCCTGCTCCACCCGCTGCAGGGCGGGGCTCTTCCTGTGGCTGTTGATGTGATTGGTCTGCTGGACCGCCTGTCGCTCCAACTTCTCCAGCTTTTCCAACTTTTCAGACTCTCTGTGACGGAGCGACAGAGCAACGTTCAGACTCAGAGGGCAAACTCAACCAAAACGTCTCTAATCTCCAGGCCTAAGACACTACTGCAATCTTTCAGAGCTCTGCACTCGGTGGAAGAGGTACAGTACTGAATTACTTCTGCAAGTGTCTGCAAAAAGACAATTATGACTTGCACTGCACAAAAAAAAACAATGCATCACTTATGCAAGTACAATAATTAATCTGCCAAAACCCAAACACACGGAAACAAATAATAACGTGATGAAATATGCATTGGAGAAATATGAGGCACTCTCTCTCCCTGAGCTCACAATAGAGATTAATTACACAGCATCGTCACCAACGGCCATTAACACACCCAGTAACAACATGTCTCTGCATGTGACTTTCCACTGAAGTACTGTACACTAAAATGGAGAACCCAGCCAAGCTAACAGGAACAGAGTGTCACTTTGTTTGCACATACAGTGCCGCTTCCAGAGGGAGGCTGTATGTTAGCACAGTGTTTTCCACAGGGGACAACGGTCTTCTCAAGAACCTCAACATGACAGCCATTTCCCTTCAACAAATAGCCCAGGGTGGGCCAATTCCTCTGAGATTGTCTGTAATATCTTTGCTGGTGCAATTGGTAATTTATCCCTTGTCCCCAGTATTATTCATGAGTTTAAAAGCTTTAAATTAATAACTAAGCAAATAATTTTACTGTTATTCAAAACCGGCATTACAACATTCGCTATAAATCACATTCCGTCAGACTCTCCGGGTCCAGCTGACAGTCGATAGTACGTGTAAATTTTTCTTCATTAATAAATTAGACTCCGTATGTCAGGGAGATTCGTGGATGCATTGTAAAGCCGGTGTGCTCGTCAGGTCACGC